>NC_090655.1:158821805-158904305 GCF_040937935.1 Hyperolius riggenbachi
CTCGCTCTCTTCAGACAGCAGCGCCTGCTTCAGTGTGTGTGACTGCTATACGTCACACATACAACACAAGTCATGCTGTCTGGCTCTGATTACTCATCTCCTCTCTGCAGCTGTTGTCACTCACTCCTGAGTCCTGACCTTTTGGACCACCCCTCCACGCTCCAGTTGGCCCTTCACTGATCTCTGGAAAAAAGAAGCAGTCCTAGAAGCTCAACTGCAAGCCAATGTGAAGCCAGGGAGTCAACCAGTCCACACCCGGATCCTTCAAGGTGCAACAATCCACAGCAATAGAAGAAAAAAGACTGGGACTCCACCTGGATAAATGCAATAGTAGCACTATTTTATTGCACCATAGTGACAAAACAACACGTTTCGGCCAGCAGGCCTTTATTAAGTGTTACACTTGATAAAGGCCTGCTGGCCGAAACGTCGTGTTGTTTTGTCACTATGGTGCAATAAAATAGTGCTACTAATGCATTTATCCAGGTGGAGTCCCAGTCTTTTTTCTTCTATTTTTTTCTTCTATTGCCTTCACTGATCTCTGCCTGGCCTGGCTCCTCCCATATCCCTCAAGTGAGCTGCAGGTTCAGAGTCAGTATGTGAAAGACGTGCTTGCCGCCTGCAATTCTGCTGGACTGCTGCCATAGACAGTCAGTGGGGAGGTCGAGGAGAAAAAGAGGATTAGGATATATTACATTAGACTACTACAACTTGTAGACAGACAGTGGAGGTCGAGGAGGATATATAGACTACAAGCAGTGTGCTAGCACTGCCTTTTGCCTGGTTTCTCTGGCTTCACAATCGCTCTTCTGTCACCTCCAGATCCGTGGACAGTGGTCTGTCGGTGAGTAGTTTTCTTCTTTCTTTTACCTGCTTCACTCACTGCCATTCCCACCACACATACACAAAAACAGTCGATAGTGGGGCCCTGAAGCAGGGGCATAGGGCCCGGGCCGTAACCTGTCTTGAATGTGTGCTGGAGGGACCCGTGTGTGCTCCACGTGACTGTAGCAGGTACTTGCATGGATGCAGCAGCGGCACGCCAGAGTCCTGTTGTGCTGCAGAGAACAGCGAAGTGGATGTGGCACAATGGTACTCTGGCGTGCCGCAGTCGCCTGGAAAACATGACCTTGGGCCCTATGCTGCAGGGGCCCCAGGGAGTAGAACCACTATTCTACTCCGCTATTCACTGTTTTTGTGTGTGTGTGTGGTTTGATCTTTTGGAACCCCCACATCTAGTAGCTACTCGTAATCAAAATTTAAATTAGACGATGCACTCCACTTGCGTTCCGTTTACGGGTTGATGTAGGAAGCACAGGAATGACATGGAACGCGAGTGGAGCGCATCGGCTAAGGCAGCATCATGGGTAAGTTAACCCCCTTCTGCCATAGGCAGCCCAGTATTGTGGGTTCAGTTGTGGGTTCCAACAGAGAGATAGAGCCAGCTAGCGGACTCCCCAGGTCTCTCCAGGTTTGTTCCGGACTTCCCCCAGATACCTGGAGCCGGCTTGTGAATCCCCCAGGTCTGACACCCATCTTCCCAGTGAATAGTGGTCCCCTGGGGCCCCTGCAGCGTATTTGCAGTGGAGCAAACCTACCCATCTGTCCAGCACCCTATTTCCATCAGACTGCTCCTTCAACGGCTCCGTCACTGCTGATGCCACGTGGGGGTCGGGCATAATCACTCCACATGCGGCCAGCGGGCTGCAACATACTTCATACTTGTGGACGCCTCTTCTCTGTGATCCCCACAGCATGTTATGTGTCACAGAGAAGAGGTACCTGCGAGGGTGAAGGCAGAAGCACATAGGCGGACGGACCAGACAGGTGAATTTACTCCACTATGAATACTCTGCAGGGACAGCAAAGACCACTAGGAAGGCGGTTGTCAGACATGGTAGGTCTGCCAGCTGGCTCTGGGTCCCTGGGGGAACACCTGTTATAGTAAACTCATATATAGTAAACATTTGGGTATTGTACACTACGTGTCCGGGTCCTAGCCAGGTACCATAATAAGCATTTACTTTATTTCAAGGAGTGATCAGGCTAAAATAAGAAAATAAGCGCTATTTACCTGGGGCTTTCTCCAGCCCCAAGCTCCCAGCATGTCCCTCGCCGCAGCTCTGCCCGCAGCCGTTTGCCGCAGCTCTGTCCCGGTCCCCAGCGATGATGTCAGGCTGATCTCTAGGTCGGCCTGTACTGCGCCTGCACGAGCGGCGCTGTCAATCACTGCCACATGGACCAGAGCGGTCCACGTGGCGGTGATTGACAGCGCCGCTCGTGTAGGCGCACTACTGGCCGACTTGGAGGTCGGCCTGATGTCATCGCTGGGGACCGGGCCGGAGCTGCGGCGAGGGACATGCTGGGAGCTTGGGGCTGGAGGAAGCCCCGGGTAAGTATCGCTTATTTTCTTATTTTAGCCTGATCACTCCTTTAAGTATTTATATATAGCGCTGACATATTACATAGTGCCGTACTCACAATCTAATCCCCACCATAGTCATATGTCTGTCTATGTATCATGTAGTGTATGTATCTATCTTTTTTTGGGAAAGTAAATTAACTTATCTGTATGTTTTTTGGATGTGGGAGGAAACCGGAGTACCAGGAGGAAACCCACACAGACACAGTGAGACTTTAAATTGGGGACCCAGCGCTGCAAGGCGAGAGCGCTGACCACTGCACCACCGCGCTGCCCATAAGAATAAGGGACTAATGCCTGGTATAGAAAACCCTGATGTAATAGAGCTTTTGTTATAGTAAACCTGTTTTCTAGCCTCTTTAGTATTCTGTATTCGACTCTAGTGAAAAGTGGGCAGGCACATTTGTCATACATCAGTCAGAGACGCTTGAGCCATGGTTGATGAGTAGGCAGGCTGGCAGCCACTTGTAGCCTGCTCACTATCTGCACACTCGGGGCCTGCATGGATAAACTCAGAAGCATCAGCCAGTGAAATCTGTGCTTTGTGTGGAAGCTGCGGCCTGATTACTGAGTGAACTGCCTGTCATCTGTGACTTGCTTATGCGTGGCTGCAATGCTACAGTATCATCCACGCTGCACATTAATATGGACAGAGGAGCACACTACCAATGCTGAACCTGCAATACCTGGTGAGACCTAAACTTCCTCCTCAAGCTGTTGCATCATTATTGCATGCAAATCCCTGCATTTTTATCTAGTTTAGACACTTCAATGCTTCAGCTAGTGTTGGGCGAACAGTGTTCGCCACTGTTCGGGTTCTGCAGAACATCACCCTGTTCGGGTGATGTTCGAGTTCGGCCGAACACCTGACGGTGCTCGGCCAAACCGTTCGGCCACATGGCCGAACTAAGAGCGCATGACCGAACGTTCCCCGAACGTTCGGCTAGCGCTGTGATTGGCCGAACGGGTCACGTGGTTCGGACCCGAACGCGCTCTGATTGGCCGAACGGTCACGTGGTTCGGGTAAATAAATACCCGAACCACGTCATATCTCCGCCATTTGTCTGTGGGTTTAGCTTTGGGTAGGCAGGCAGGGTAGTTCGCGCTCCAGCCACGCTAGCCAGGGTCCCCCCTGTCATTGTGTCACTGCTGGGAACAGTAGTACACCGCTTGCTCAGCCACACTATATAGCATTCTGTTTACTGCCACTCTGTGTACCTCGCTCAGCCACACTATATAGCATTCTGTTTACTGCCACTCTGTGTCTGCTGGGAATAGTAGTACACCGCTTGCTCAGCCACACTATATAGCATTCTGTTTACTGCCACTCTGTGTACCTCGCTCAGCCACACTATATAGCATTCTGTTTACTGCCACTCTGTGTCTGCTGGGAATAGTGGTACACCGCTCGCTCAGCCACACTATATAGCATTCTGTTCACTGTTCTGTGTCTGTTTGGAATAGTGGTACACCGCTCGCTCAGCCACACTATATAGCATTCTGTTTACTGTTCTGTGTCTGCTGGGAATAGTGGTACACCGCTCGCTCAGCCACACTATATAGCATTCTGTTTACTGTTCTGTGTCTGCTGGGAATAGTGGTACACCGCTCGCTCAGCCACACTATATAGCATTCTGTTTACTGTTCTGTGTCTGCTGGGAACAGTAGTACACCGCTCGCTCAGCCAGAGTATATAGCATTGTGTTTACTGCCACTCTGTGTACACCGCTCAGCCAGACTATATACCATTGTTTACTGACACTCTGTGTACACCGCTCAGCCAGACTATATACCATTGTTTACTGACACTCTGTGTACACCGCTCAGCCAGACTATATACCATTGTTTACTGCCACTCTGATTCTGCTGGGAACAGTAGTACACCGCTCGCTCAGCCAGACTATATAGCATTGTGTTTACTGCCACTCTGTGTACACCGCTCAGCCAGACTATATACCATTGTTTACTGACACTCTGTGTACACCGCTCAGCCAGACTATATACCATTGTTTACTGAAACTCTGTGTACACCGCTCAGCCAGACTATATACCATTGTTTACTGCCACTCTGATTCTGCTGGGAACAGTAGTACACCGCTCGCTCAGCCAGACTATATAGCATTGTGTTTACTGACACTATATAGCAGACTATATAGCATTGTGTGTACACCGCTCAGCCAGACTATATACCATTGTTTACTGACACTCTGTGTACACCGCTCAGCCAGACTATATACCATTGTTTACTGCCACTCTGATTCTGCTGGGAACAGTAGTACACCGCTCGCTCAGCCAGACTATATACCATTGTTTACTGCCACTCTGATTCTGCTGGGAACAGTAGTACACCGCTCGCTCAGCCAGACTATATACCATTGTTTACTGACACTCTGTGTACACCGCTCAGCCAGACTATATACCATTGTTTACTGCCACTCTGATTCTGCTGGGAACAGTAGTACACCGCTCGCTCAGCCAGACTATATAGCATTGTGTTTACTGCCACTCTGTGTACACCGCTCAGCCACACTATATAGCATTGCGTACTCTGCCAGTCAGTGTGTATATTGCTGGGATCAGTAATACTCCACTCACCGTCAACCACTATATGAGCTCAACATGAGTTCCCCAGAGACCTCCGCTGTGAGCAGCACTCCCAACAACAGCAACAGCCAACGCCCCACGCAAGCTATAACATCCACCCCAGCAGCCAGTGGTCAGCAGCAGCCCTCCCCGGAGGAGAACGTTGTGTCCATCAGTCCGTCGCCAGAGCGATTAATGAGGGCTGCCATTGAGGAGATGATGGGGCCTGATGTGGAGGAGGAGGTCTGGCTCAGGCCAGCATCCCAAGTTAATGTTGAGGACGATGAGGGGTCTGTGTCTGGGGATGTTGGGGTGGCAGAGGTGGTGGGTGGGTCAGACTCAGGAGAAGAGTTGTATGATGAGGATGATGATCGGGACCATCTGTATGTGCCTCAGAGTCCGACCCCGGAAAACATGTTGTATCGTGTGTTTAGGTACTAAAATCTGCGTTCCCTCCCAGTAGTGTTGGGCGAACAGTGTTTGCCACTGTTTGGGTTCTGCAGAACATCACCCTGTTCGGGGTGACTATATAGCAGACTATATAGCATTGTGTTTAATGCCACTCTGTGTACACGGCTCAGCCACACTATATAGCATTGTGTTTACTTCCACTCTGTGTCTGCTGGGAACAGTAGTACACCGCTCACCCGCCACTGTATAGCATTGTGCTCTGTGTCACTGCTGACAATAGTGGTACACCGCTCACCCACCACTGTATAGCATTTCTGTACTGCCACTGTACTGCTGCCAGTCAGCGTGTACTTTAAGGATAAGTGAAATGAGGAAGAAATCCGGTGAAAGAGGGAGGGGCAAGGGAAGAGGTGTTTCCCCTGACGGTTCACGTACAGGCCACAGGGGAGCACCCAAGAAAACCCACTCAATACTGCCCATGTTGTCCAGGACAACAACCCTCACAGATCCAAAAGAACAGGACCAGATAATTACTTGGATGACCTCTCAAGCGTCCAGCAGTGGGTTAAGCAGCACCAGCACATCACGCACGAGGTCCGAGTCCTCAGCCAGTTAAAGTCTGGGCTTTCTTTGAAGACTGCACTGAGGATGTTACCATGGCGATTTGCAAGGTGTGCAAGACCCGCCTGAGCAGGGGGAAAAGTATTAACAACCTCTCCACCACCAGCATGAGCCGCCACATTCTATCCAAACATCCCACTCTGTGGGCAAACGCGGCAGGACAGGGTACCACCAGCAACACTGCCTCCCTTGGGTTCACCAGACTCACCACCAGACCCGCCTCAGCAGCAGCAGTAGCCCAGCCATTGCGTGGTTCACAACATTCACAAACATCAGACGATGCTGACACTGTCACTTTCCGGACTAGTGCTCTTGAGGTCTCCCAGTGTTCATCAAACACAACAACCAACAGCCCTTCGGTGTGCAGCGCTACGGTTGAGTTGTCTGTCTCTGAGATGTTTGAGCACAAGAGGAAATTGCCAGCAAATGACCCCCGGGCCGTGGCAGTAACAGCCAGCCAGCATAGCCAAGCTTCTGGCCTGCGAAATGCTGCCATATCGAGTGGTGGAGACAAACAGCTTCAAGGGCATGATGTCAGTGGCCATCCCACGTTACGTGGTTCCCAGCCGCTACCACTTTGCGCGCTCTGCAGTGCCTGAGTTGCATGAGCACGTGGTCAGCTAAATAACCCGAAGCTTGAAGAATGCCGTTGCCTGCAAGGTTCACCTCACCACTGACACCTGGACGAGTGCGTTCGGCCAGGGTCGATACATCTCCCTTACCGCGCACTGGGTGAACCTTGTGGAGCCTGGCAGCGATTCCTCACCTGCTACGGCGCGGGTGTTGCCCACGCCGCAAACAGCTGGATAACAACAGCAGCACCTACCTCTCTGACTCCTTCTCCTCCAACGCATCTCAAAGCTGTACCTCATCCGGAAAT
Source organism: Hyperolius riggenbachi (assembly GCF_040937935.1). NCBI lineage: Eukaryota > Metazoa > Chordata > Amphibia > Anura > Hyperoliidae > Hyperolius > Hyperolius riggenbachi. The sequence continues at coordinate 158,828,723 of NC_090655.1, forward strand.
GCTAACCCAGCACCAGCAGCAGTAGGATCGTGGAAGCAGTGCAGCACAGCTGTTGGCATGCGTCAGCAAGCGTTGCTGAAGCTGATCTGCCTTGGGGATAAGCAGCACACAGGGGAGGAAATTTGGAGGGGAATAAAGGAACAGACGGATTTGTGGCTGGCACCGCTGGACCTGAAACCGGGCATGAAGCTAGACACCTGGCACGAACTGGCAATGTACGCAATAGAGGTGCTGGCTTGCCCGGCAGCCAGCGTTATGTCGGAACGCTGTTTCAGTGCTGCCGGAGGCATCATCACAGATCGGCGTATCCGCCTCTCCACAGAAAATGCAGACCGTCTGACTCAAATTAAAATGAATCAATCCTGGATTGGAAACGACTACGCAACACTCCTGGACCCCAACCAAGTAACATGACCGATGAACATCTGGGATGGTTTAGCGTTTCCGGTCCCTGTTTATTGAACCTCTCATCTGTATTACATTTATGACTGCATGGCGGCAAAAAGCATTGCTGCTATATCCGCACGCTTTTTGTCCTCATGCAAGGCCTGGGTTGTTGTGTCTCACAAAGCGTGGCCTTCTCCTCCTGCGCCTCCTCCTGTTCCATCACGTGTGCTGCTGCTGCTGCTGCTGCTGCTGGGTTACCGTTGCCGGTCCCTGTTTATGGAACCTCTTATCTTTATTACATTTATGACTACATGGCGGTACAAAGCATGCTATCCGCACGCTTTTTGTCCTCATGCAAGGCCTGGGTTGTTGTGTCTCACAAAGCGTGGCCTTCTCCTCCTGCGCCTCCTCCTGTTCCATCACGTGTGCTGCTGCTGCTGCTGCTGCTGCTGGGTTACCGTTGCCGGTCCCTGTTTATGGAACCTCTTATCTTTATTACATTTATGACTACATGGCGGTACAAAGCATGCTATCCGCACGCTTTTTGTCCTCATGCAAGGCCTGGGTTGTTGTGTCTCACAAAGCGTGGCCTTCTCCTCCTGCGCCACCCTCCTCCTGTTCCATCACGTGTGCTGCTGCTGGGTTAGCATTACCGGTCCCTTTTCCTGGAACCTCTTATATGTATTACATTTATGACTGCATGCCGACAAAAAGCATGTTACCTGTGCAAAGAAAACAGACATTTCCCGCATTTAAAAGACAGTTTTCCCTTTGAAACTTTAAAATCGATTTTCTCAAAAACTATAAGCTCTTTTTGCTAAATTTTTTTTCCTCTTGTACCCACTCCCAAGGTGCACATACCCTGTAAATTTGGGGTATGTAGCATGTAAGGAGGCTTTACAAACCACAAAAGTTCGGGTCCCCATTGACTTCCATTATGTTCGGAGTTCGGGTCGAACACCCGAACATCGCGGCCATGTTCGGCCTGTTCGGCCCGAACCCGAACATCTAGATGTTCGCCCAACACTAGTCACTAGGGACATATATAATATGTCATCTTAGGGTAATATTAACCTATTTTGGTTCCTGGACGTAGTTTCTACGTCCAGGAACCATGCGCGCTACCGCGCGCCCCCGCGGCCGATCGTGCGCGTGCACGCGCACTCCCGGCCGCGGATTCGGTAGCCAAGGAATCAATGTATCGGGCTACGGAGCCCGATCATTGATTCCTCTCCCCCGCTGAAAAAGCGACAGCTTCTCTCAGAAGCTGTGCCTTTTCTGGCCGTTCCCTTCCCGATGTGTGACTCTAAGCGTGTGCTACGCTTAGAGTGACGTCATGTAAACAAACTCATGGCCGCCATCTTGTGGCCAAAAAGTAATACTACACCTGAAAAAAAAAAAACAGAATTAACACACATTTACATTATAAATCTATTGTTTACCTCCCACCCTCCCAAAAGTACCCTAATAACATTTTTAGTATAAAAAAAAAACCATTACAATAAAAAAAAAAACACATGTAAATATTTACCTAAGGGTCTAAACTTTTTAAATATCAATGTAAAGATGAAATATTTCTATATTTTTTTATTTTAAACTTGTAAATAGAGTTGGGCGAACTGTTAGCGCAACTGCAGCCGAACTGTTCGGCTGCCCAACCTGTCATGTGGCTGTGGCTCTTACTACTTCCGGGTCGCAATGACCCGGAGTAGTACGTCTGCGCTGGCCCGGCAGAGCGCGTCCTAGATCGCGCTCCCGTTGCCGGGCACTCTCTGCACATGTGTGTGACGTCACTCATGACGTCACACACATGCGCAGAGAGTGCCCGGCAACGAGACCAGCGCCGGGCCAGCGCAGACGTACTACTCCGGGTCATTGCGACCCGGAAGTAGTAAGAGCCACAGCCACATGACAGGTTGGGCAGCCGAACAGTTCGGCTGCAGTTGCGCTAACAGTTCGCCCAACTCTACTTGTAAATAGTGATAGATGCAAAATGGAAAAAATGCACCTTTATTTCCAAATAAAATATTGTCGCCATACATTGTGATAGGGACATAATTTTAACGGTGTAATAACCAGGACATATGGGCATATACAATACGTGAGTCTTAATTATGGAGGCATGTATTATTTTAAAACTATAATGGCTGAAAACTGAGAAATAATGAATTTTTCCATTTTTTTCTTATTCTTCCTGTTAAAATGCATTTACAGTAAAGTGGCTCTTAGCAAAATGTACCCCCCACAGAAAGCCTAATTGGTGGCGGAAAAAACAAGATATAGATCAGTGCATTGTGATAAGTAGTGATAAAGTTATAGGCTAATGAATGGGAAGTGAACATTTCTCACGTGAAAACGACGGAACCTGAATGGGTTAATGAGCAAGAGGGGTCGCCTAGGGCTAATGCTAAGTCTCCCCTTCAGGTGGGAATCCGTAATGTGATATGTCCTGGCAGTAGGATCTAAGTGGGGACCCCCTTGAAAAACAATCCTGTATTACCTCACGCGTGGGGTCCTTCACGACCAACGAGAAGTGAAGACTTTTTCTAAGGAGCAGCGACCGACTACTACAAAGACCGAGTGGGGACGGGACTGCCCTACACGCTTATACAAGTGGTTGCCTTAAAGCAACCTACACTTGTGAGTATATTTATTCTTAATTTTAATCCCTTTATCTGAAGATAATACACCATCAGGGCTCCTGGTATCCCTGCGGTTTTTTTTTCTTTTCTTTTCTCCACAACTGACCAGGATATCTCCGGATAGCTGCTTGCTATCCAACTGCGCTCGGATAGCACAGCCCGGATAGCTAATACTATTCAAATTCGGTATTCGAGCTCGAATAGTGAAAAAAGAGCTAGGATATCCGAGTACCTCGGATATCCTAGCTCAGATGAGCACCACTGATTGTAGCCAATCTAGACTCTCTCCTGGAGCAAATCCCCCCCTTATATAAGGCAGGCTCCGCCGGCCATTACACTCACTCGTGTTCCTGCAATAGTGAGAGAAGGGACAGTTGTTGGCAGACTCCCATAGGGAAAGATTAGTTAGGCTGTTATAGGCTTGTTACCTTGCTCCTGGTTGATTCTTATTGCTAAAATAGCACCCCACAACAGCTCTTTTGAGAGCTAATCTTGTTCTTGTGATCTATTTTTTTTCTGTGTGTCCCACTAAAACTTGTGTTGCATAAACAGCCTTGCTAATTCATACTGTGTGTGTGCCACTGCCAGCAAGGCCCAGCACATTCACGGACTACCTGTGTGTGAGACAGGTGCACATTGTAATACCCAGTACTGCATATACCTAGAGATGAGCGTAATGGCGTAATTACGATTTCGCGAAATTTCGCGTAATTAGTGTAATTACGTTTATGGCCGTAAGTACATAATCGTAATGAAGAAGGATTTCGTGAAATTTCGCGTAAGCATAATTTTCGCATTGCAACGGGTATTCCGAAATTAATGCGTATGGCCATGCTCCCGAAGCGGAAAAGTTGACGCATGGATCAATGTTAGGTAGCCGCCGACTTTAAGGGTTAATAGCAAAGCCCCCTTAAATGCTAAGAGCCTCAAATTTGGAGAATATATTAAGGAGATCAGGAGGAATAAGAGGAAAAAATTTTTTTTCAAAAAGACCTTATAGTTTTTGAGAAAATCGATGTTAAAGTTTCAAAGGAAAAATGTAAACATTTAAAAACCCGCCGACTTTAACGGTTAATAGCAAAGCCTGCTTAAAGTTTAGGAACACCAAATTCCCAGGGTATATTAAGGGGATCAGTGGGAATAAGAGGAAACATTTTTTTTTTCAAAAAGACCTTATAGTTTTTGAGAAAATCGATTTTTAAGTTTCAAGGGCGAAAATGTCTTTTAAATGCAGAAAATGTCAGGTTTTTTTTGCACAGGTAACAATAGTGTATTATTTTCATAGATTCCCCCAAGTGGGAAGAGTTTTACTTACTTCGTTCTGAGTGTGGGAAATATAAAAAAAACAACAACGTGGGGTCCCCCCTCCCAGACCTCTTTAACCCCTTGTCCCCCATGCAGGCTGGGATAGCCAGAATGCGGAGCACCGGCCACGTGGGGCTCCGCACCCTGACTATACCAGCCCGCATGGTCCATGGATTGGGGTGTCTCGGAAGGGGAGGGGCAGCCATGCTTTCCCCTCCCCCTCCGAGCCCTTGTCCAATCCAAGGACAAGGGGCTCTTCTCCACCTCCGATGGGCGGTGGAGGTGGAGGCCGCGATTTCCTGGGGGGGGGGGGGGGGGTTTCATGGTGGAATCTGGGAGTCCCCTTTAAAAAGGGGTCCCCCAGATGCCCACCCCCCCTCCCAGGAGAAATGAGTATAGAGGTACTTGTACCCCTTACCCATTTCCTTTAAGAGTTTGGGCTCCAAGCAGACCAATGGGGTTCCTTGGAGCCAAAATACAAAGATGCTTTAGAGAGCTCTGAGCTATATAGCTCAGAGCTCTGTCGGGTCCGTGCAGCGCAGACGCGTATGCGGCGGCGGCGGCGAGTGACGTCGGGTGCGGCGTAGTTACAATGTAACAAAGTTGTTACATTGTAATAACTTTGTTACATTGTAACTGATAGAACATTTCCGAGGCTATTTCGAGGGATCATTTATTTAAAGGGACAGGTAAGTATTAATGGTTAATTAAGAATATTAAAGGACTTTTTTCGTGGTTATGTTTTTTGTTCAATTAAAATACTTTTTCTAAGTGTTTGTGTGTTTATTTACTTTTAACTAAATGGGTAAGGGGTAAAAGTACCTCTATACTCATTTCTCCTGGGAGGGGGGGTGGGCATCTGGGGGACCCTTTTTTAAAGGGGACTCCCATATTCCACCATGAACCCCCCCCCCCAGGAAATCGCGGCCTCCACCTCCACCGCCCATCGGAGGTGGAGAAGAGCCCCTTGTCCTTGGATTGGACAAGGGCTCGGAGGGGGAGGGGAAAGCTTGGCTGCCCCTCCCCTTCCGAGACACCCCAATCCATGGACCATGCGGGCTGGTATAGTCAGGGTGCAGAGCCCCACGCGGCCGGTGCTCCGCATTCTGGCTATCCCAGCCTGCATGGGGGACAAGGGGTTAAAGAGGTCTGGGAGGGGGGACCCCACGTCGTTTTTTTATATTTCCCACACTCAGAACGAAGTAAGTAAAACTCTTCCCACTTGGGGGAATCTATGAAAATAATACACTATTGTTACCTGTGCAAAAAAACTGACATTTTCTGCATTTAAAAGACATTTTCGCCCTTGAAACTTAAAAATCGATTTTCTCAAAAACTATAAGGTCTTTTTGAAAAAAAAAATTTTCCTCTTATTCCCACTGATCCCCTTAATATACCCTGGGAATTTGGTGTTCCTAAACTTTAAGCAGGCTTTGCTATTAGCCGTTAAAGTCAGCGGTTTTTAAATGTTTACATTTTTCCTTTGAAACTTTAACATCGATTTTCTCAAAAACTATAAGGTCTTTTTGAAAAAAAAATTTTTCTCTTATTCCTCCTGATCTCCTTAATATATTCTCCAAATTTGAGGCTCTTAGCATTTAAGGGGGCTTTGCTATTAACCCTTAAAGTCGGCGGCTTTTTTATATTATACGGAGCGTTACGGTTTAACGCGAAATTACGGTAGCGTTTAATGCGAAATTACGGCATGAACGAACGGCGAAATTACGCGTTGAAAATTACGCTTACGGTATTTTCAATTACGATTTTAATGGCAATTACGCTACTGTAATTTCGCATTGTAATCGCAAATTTCGCATGCGTAATTTTAGTAATGCGAAATTACGAAAATTTCAGCTCAACTCTACATATACCTACCTGTTCTGTTGAGTCCACCCACCTCATCACTGCATATATCTACCAGTTGTGTTAAGTGAACCCACCTCATCACTGCATATACCTACCTGTTGTGTTTAGTGAACCCACCTCATCACTGCATATACCTACCTGTTGTGTTGAGTGCACCCACCTTATCACTGCATATACCTACCTGTTGTGTTCAGTGCACCCACCTCATCACTGCATATACCTACCTGTTGTGTTGAGTGCACCCACCTCATCACTGCATATACCTACCTGTTGTGTTCAGTGCACCCACCTCATCACTGCATATACCTACCTGTTGTGTTGAGTGCACCCACCTTATCACTGCATATTTCTACCTGTTGTGTTCAGTGAACCCATCTCATCACTGCATATACCTACCTGTTGTGTACAGTGAACCCACCTCATCACTGCATATACCTACCTGTTGTGTTGAGTGCACCCACCTCATCTCTGCATATACCTACCTGTTGTGTTTAGTGAACCCACCTCATCACTGCATATACCTACCTGTTGTGTTTAGTGAACCCACAATAGTCATCATGTTGGACTATGCTGTACAGTGTACATCCTGTGACATGTATGCATGCCTTGATCAGCGGATTGAGGGTGTTTACTGTTGCCCTGGGTGTGTGCGTGTTGCTCAGTTAGAGGCGGAATTCGCAGAGCTAAATAAGCATCTCGCAACACTGAGACGCATACACAACATGGAGATGAGCTTGGATCTCACGATCCAGACACTGGATGGAATCGGTGAAGATGAGGTGGGTGGAGTAAAGCCGGAGCAAGAAGCAGAGGTAGCCGCTAGTTGGGTCACAGTTAGAAGGGGTAGGGGAAAAAGTGACAGGGAGGCTAGTCCCGAGTTGTCCCTCACTAATAAGTATGCTTGTTTGCGTAATATTGGGGAGGATGATTCTGGAGTAGCAATGCTGCAGCAGGATGTGCTCCTTAGCAACCAAGGGGCAGACTGCTGTAACGAGAAAGGGAATAGGAGTGCAGCTAAGGCTAGACAGGTACTGGTGGTAGGGGATTCAATTATTAGGCGCACAGATAGGGTAATCTGTCGAAGAAACCGTGAATGCCGTACAGTCTGTTGCCTCCCGGGTGCTCGGGTTCGGCATGTAGCGGAAATAATTGACAGATTATTCGGTGGGGCTGGGGAAGACCCAGCTGTCATGGTACACATTGGCACCAATGACAAAGTTAGTGGGAGATGGAAGGTCCTCAAAAATGATTTTCAGGTACTTGGAGATAAACTTAAAGCAAGGACCTCCAAGGTGGTGTTCTCTGAAATACTGCCAGTGCCACGCGCTACATCTGAGAGACAGAGGGAGCTTAGGGAGTTAAATAAGTGGCTGAGAAATTGGTGTAGGAAGGAAGGGTTTGGGTTCCTGGAGAACTGGGCAGACTTTGCAGTCGGCTACAGGTTCTACAGCAGGGATGGGCTGCACCTTAATGGGGAGGGTGCAGCTGCATTGGGGGAGAAGATGGCTAAACGGTTGGAGGAGATTTTAAACTAGGATCTGAGGGGAGGCGGGAGGATAAAGTCTCAATATGTAGACAAGATAAGGTAAAAAGACAGTGGGAGCCTAACATTATGGGGGGTGGAGAGGGGGGTGGAGACAGTGTAAAGATTAAGGAGGTTGGTAAAACTTCAAGTAGCCCATTTCGTGTAAACAAAATTGGTAAATGTGTTGGTAAAAATATAAAGTGCATGGTAACCAATGCTCGGAGCTTGCAAATAAAATAGACGAACTAGAGTTCATTCTGAATGACAAAGGCTATGACATTGTGGGAATAACCGAGACATGGATGGATGAAAGCCATGACTGGATAGCTAATTTAAAAGAATACAATGTGTTTAGGAGGGATAGAACAGGGAAAAAAGGTGGAGGGGTTTGTCTCTTTGTTAAGAATTCTTTTACAGCTGTCCTCAACGATGAGATGGAGGAAGATTGCGAAGATGTGGAGTCCGTTTGGGTAAATATTCATGGTGGAAATAAAAGTTGCCAATTGCTTATTGGGGTATGCTACAGACCACCTCTTATTAATGAAGCTGCAGAACTGCGATTACTACAGCAGATTGAAAAAGCTGCAAGTAAAAACGAGGTCATAATTATGGGCGACTTCAACTTTCCAGACATTGACTGGGGTATTGAGGCTACCCATTCTGGTAAAAGCAGCAGATTTCTGGCAGCACTACAGGACAATTACTTGACTCAAATGGTAACGGAACCAACTAGGGAGGATGCGTTACTGGATCTGATCATTTCTAATAGACCAGATAATGTATCAAATGTGCAGGTTCAAGAACATTTGGGAAATAGTGATCACAACATGATAACGTTTGATCTGGTGACTGATAGGCCACGGGGCAGCGGGACCACTAAAACTATGAATTTTAGAAAAGCAAAGTTCAATCAAATTAGGCAGGCACTAAGTTTGGTGAACTGGGATAATGTACTACAAGGGGACGACACTGAAGGGAAATGGCAAGCTTTTAAACGTATTCTCAATCAATATTGTAGTATGTATATCCCATATGGAAACAAAATGTCTAGGAATAAAAAAAGGCCTCTATGGATGAATAGAAAGGTTAGGGATAAAATGAAGAGGAAAAAGAATGCCTATAAGGTCCTAAAACAGGAGGGGACTGAGGCTGCACTAAGCAATTATAAGGAGTGCAATAAAAATTGTAAAAAAGAAATTAGGCTGGCAAAGATCGAAGCTGAAAATCAAATCGCTAGGGATATCAAATCTAACCCAAAAAAGTTTTACAAGTACATCAACTCTAAAAAAAGAAAGGTTGATTGTATAGGAATCCTAAAGGATGAGGGTGGGAACTCAATGGTGGACGACCAAGGTAAGGCAGAGTTATTAAATGCTTTCTTTGCTTCTGTCTTCACAAAGGAAACAGCACTGTTGCAAATTACAGAGGCAGAAGAGTCTCAATCTTCTAACTGTAATATTAAATACTTAACGCAGGAAGAAGTAAAGGCAAGACTAAATAAATTAAAAATAGACAAGGCACCAGGCCCGGATGGCATGCATCCTCGGGTCCTAAGAGAATTAAGTTCAGTTATAGCTAAGCCCCTTTATCTTATCTTTTGTGACTCTCTTGCAACTAGCAGAGTCCCAGTGGATTGGCGTACAGCCCACGTTTTCCCATTATTTAAGAAGGGCAAAAAATCTGATCCAGGAAATTATAGACCTGTAAGCTTAACATCAGTTGTATGCAAACTATTTGAGGGGTTACTAAGAGATACTATACATGACTTCATAGTAGAAAATAATCTTATTTCTCAGCATCAACATGGGTTTACTAAAGACAGGTCCTGTTTGACTAACATGCTCAGCTTTTATGAGGTAGTGAATGCTAATATGGATATTGGGAATGCTGTAGATGTGATATACTTGGACTTTGCAAAGGCCTTCGACACTGTTCCCCACAGAAGTCTGGTGCAAAAGTTGAGGATGCAAGGACTGGGGAAGAGTTTGTGTGCATGGATAGGGAACTGGCTAATGGACAGAAAACAAAGAGTTGTGGTCAATGGATCGTACTCAAAATGGGAGACTGTTAGCAGTGGGGTCCCACAGGGGTCTGTACTGGGTCCAGTGCTCTTCAATTTATTTATTAATGACCTAGTAGATGCAGTAGTGAGCAATGTTGCTATTTTTGCAGATGATACAAAATTGTGCAGAATCATCAACTCTCAGGAAGATAGTGTCATATTGCAACAGGATCTGGATAGGATGGCTATATGGGCACATACATGGCAGATGAAATTCAATGTTGACAAATGTAAAGTCATGCATTTTGGTCGTACCAATGGTCTAGCACCATACAAAATAAATGGGATACAGTTGGGAACATCAAACTTGGAGAAGGACTTAGGAGTACTCATCGACAACAAGTTAAATAATCGTACTCAATGCCAAGCCGCTGCAGCTAAAGCGAACAAAATTTTGGGATGCATTAAAAGGGAAATAAAAACTCGAGATGCTAGCATAATATTGCCCCTGTTTAACTCTCTAGTAAGGCCACATCTGGAATATGGAATTCAGTTCTGGGCACCACATTACAAAAAAGATATTGCAGTTTTAGAGCAGGTGCAGAGACGAGCTACAAAATTGATACGTGGGATGGAAGGTCTCGCTTACCAAGAAAGGTTAGATAAACTGGGTTTATTTAGTCTAGAGAAAAGACGCCTTAGAGGAGATCTAATTAACATGTATAAATACATCAGAGGGCAATATAATAGCTTGGCGGATGAGCTTTTTGTCCCTAGGCCTTCTCAAAGGACTAGAGGACATGAGCTGCGCATGGAGGAAAAACGTTTTAGCCATTTATTTAGGAAAGGGTTCTTTACAGTAAGAGTGGTTAAGATGTGGAATGCATTGCCACAGGAAGTCGTTATGGCAAACTCTATACCTGCATTTAAAGGGGGCTTAGATGCTTTCCTTGCGTTGAAAGACATCCATGGCTACAATTACTAGGTTATGCCTAATGATGTTGATCCAGGGATTTTATCTGATTGCCATCTGGAGTCAGGAAGGAATTTTTCCCATTTGGGGCTAATTGGACCATGCCTGGTGGGGTTTTTTTCGCCTTCCTCTGGATCAACAGGGGTATGTGGGGGACGGGCTGGAGTTGTACTTTGTACTGGTTGAACTCGATGGACGTATGTCTTTTTTCAGCCAAAATAACTATGTAACTATGTAACTATGTAACCCACCTCATCACTGCATATACCTACCTGTTGTGTTCAGTGAACCCACCTCATCACTGCATATACCTACCTGTTGTGTACAGTGAACCCACCTCATCACTGCATATACCTACCTGTTGTGTTGAGTGCACCCACCTCATCTCTGCATATACCTACCTGTCGTGTTTAGTGAACCCACCTCATCACTGCATATACCTACCTGTTGTGTTGAGTGCACCCACCTTATCACTGCATATATCTACCTGTTGTGTTCAGTGCACCCACCTCATCACTGCATATACCTACCTGTTGTGTTGAGTGCACCCACCACATCACTGCATATACCTACCTGTTGTGTTCAGTGTACCCACCTTATCACTGCATATAACTACCTGTTGTGTTCAGTGAACCCACCGCATCACTGCATATACCTACTTGTTGTGTACAGTGAACCCACCTCATCACTGCATATACCTACCTGTTGTGTTGAGTGCACCCACCTCATCTCTGCATATACCTACCTGTTGTGTTTAGTGAACCTACCTCATCATTGCATATACCTACCTGTTGTGTTGAGTGCACCCACCTTATCACTGCATATACCTACCTGTTGTGTTCAGTGCACCCACCTCATCACTGCATATACCTACCTGTTGTGTTGAGTGCACACACCTCATCACTGCATATACCTACCTGTTGTGTTCAGTGCACCCACCTCATCACTGCATATACCTACCTGTTGTGTTGAGTGCACCCACCTTATCACTGCATGTTCCTACCTGTTGTGTTCAGTGAACCCACCTCATCACTGCATATACCTACCTGTTGTGTACAGTGAACCCACCTCATCACTGCATATACCTACCTGTTGTGTTGAGTGCACCCACCTCATCTCTGCATATACCTACCTGTTGTGTTTAGTGAACCCACCTCATCACTGCATATACCTACCTGTTGTGTTTAGTGAACCCACCTCATCACTGCATATACCTACCTGTTGTGTTCAGTGAACCCACCTCATCACTGCATATACCTACCAGTTGTGTTGAGTGCACCCACCTCATCACTGCATATACCTACCTGTTGTGTTCAGTAAACCCACCTCATCACTGCATATACCTACCTGTTGTGTTGAGTGCACCCACCTCATCACTGCATATACCTACCTGTTGTGTTCAGTGAACCCACCTCATCACTGCATATACCTACCTGTTGTGTTCAGTGAACCCACCTAATCACTGCATATACCTACCTGTTGTGTTGAGTGCACCCACCTCATCTCTGCATATACCTACCTGTTGTGTTTAGTGAACCCACCTCATCACTGCATACACCTACCTGTTGTGTTCAGTAAACCCACCTCATCACTGCATATACTTACCTGTTGTGTTGAGTGAACCAACCTCATCACTGCATATACCTATCTATTGTATTGAGTGCACCCACCTCATCACTGCATATACCTTCCTGTTGTGTTCAGTGAACCCAAAGCTGGGCAGGATGATGATGAATATGATGATACGGATCCCACATGGGTTCCAAAGAGACAAGATGACCAAGGGGACAGTTCAGAGGGGGAGTCAGAGAGGAGTAGGAGGAGACAAGTTCCTGAAAGAGGCAGGGGGAGCTCGTCGTCAGAAACAGCTGGTGTTCAGTGAACCCACCTTATCACTGGATATACCTACCTGTTGTATTCAGTGAACCCACCTTATCACTGCATATACTGTACCTACCTGTTGTGTTCAGTGAACCCACCTCATCACTGCATATACCTACCTGTTGTGTTCAGTGCACCCACCTCATCGCTGCATATACCTATTTGTTGTGTTCAGTGAACCCACCTTATCACTGCATATACCTACCTGTTGTGTTCAATGTCCCACCTTTTTACTGCATATACTGTACCTACCTGTTGTGTTCAGTGAACCCACCTCATCACTGCATATACCTACCTGTTGTGTTCAGTGAACCCACCTCATCACTGCATATACCTACCTGTTGTATTCATTGAACCCACCTCATCACTGCATATACCTACCTGTTGTGTTGAGTGAACCAACCTCAACACTGCATATACCTACCTGTTGTGTTCAGTAAACCCACCTCATCACTGCATATACTTACCTGTTGTGTTGAGTGAACCAACCTCATCACTGCATATACCTATCTATTGTATTGAGTGCACCCACCTCATCACTGCATATACCTACCTGTTGTGTTCAGTGAACCCACCTTATCACTGCATATACCTACCTGTTATGTTCAGTGAACCCACCTCATCACTGCATATACCTACCTGTTGTGTTCCGTTCACCCACCTTATCACTGCATATACCTACATGTTGTGTTGAGTGAACACACCTCATCAATGCATATACCTACCTGTTGTGTTCAGTGAATCCACCTCATCACTGCATATACCTACCTGTTGTGTTGAGTGCACCCACCTCATCACTGCATATACCTACCTGTTGTGCTCAGTGAACACACCTCATCACTGCATATACCTACTGTCACAGACCGCTAGGCCGGTCTGCGGGTGGGTCAGTCAATCAGCGTCAGAAATCCTCTCACACGGTCATTTGTTCATCACGAAGGGTAACCCGCGTTCGCAATATGATGAACTGACTCGCGAAGGGAACGTTCTGATACCAACCGATTCACCACACACATACAATTCAAAGATCTGCCACCAAGCGAGTTACACAGCCCGCTACTGTAATTTTACTAGGACTTGGAGAACGCTCTATTAACCCTTCGCAGTATGCAGGAACCTGGGTCAGATCGTTATATCTGGGCCGGGTTCTCACATACGGGTTATAAGTGTATACTTCACATACGGGTTATAAGTGTATACTTCTATTAAACACAGGGTAGCGATTTCAGGAGAATAGGTACGATTGTGTTTGTTTAGCAACAGGTCATAACCGCTAAACGATTTTTAAATGTTTAATAACAAAAATGCATTACATACAGTTATATACACCTATTAACACATAAACACAGAGCTTAAAAATAAAAAGGAATAAACTCAGAAAGTTCTTACTTAGTTAACTGAGCAGTCCATTTGAAGCATGAAGAAAATAGTCCAGTTTAAAAGTAGGCATTCAGGTTAAAAGTCCTTTGTACACTGCAGGCGTTGGCTCTCCTTAGCGCCTGCATAGACGTTCCTTAGTCGATGGAATTTGGAGAACTGCGGGAGGAGTTCCTCGCAACATTTTTTACTGATCTGAGTTTTGGGGCGGTCACTACCTGGAAAGTAGGTGTGTTTAAGGCAGGGTTACCTCCTGGCAGTCAGGTTGCCACCCACAGACTCGGAGCAAGGAATGTACCAATTATTAATAATTTGTGTAATTCCGCCCCAGATTGGCATATTGCCAATCCGAGACTATATTCCTAAGCAGCTTGCGACCCTCTATTAAACGAGGCTATACACGCCTAGTCTGTCGCACTCGCTCTAATCATGTGAGTGATAGAACTGATTTCTGGGTATCAGGAAATGTGTTTGTTGTCTTTCTGTGCCAAACCTATTTTGAATTATTAATACATTAAGGATTCCTTTGTTTGAGCCTCTGAGTTTGGAGGGAATTTTGAATTTCAACCAGTTTGAGCTGGCTTGGGGAACATGAGCTGGGTGACCAAATGGCTTCTCGGCAGGGGAGTTAGCCACTTGTTAAATTCTTTCCTGACCTGAACAGGATGTGGGGGGAAGGTTACTGTACTCTCTGCAATTCTTTAAAAAGAAGAGCAAAAGAAAGGTATTTGTTATTCTACTCAGGGCTGACAGTAACTGTGCGGGGCCATACGAAAATCGTTGGCGTTTACGCGCACGACTTTCCGTAATGTTCGTCACACCTACCTGTTGTGTTCAGTGAACCCACCTCATCACTGCATATACCTACCTGTTGTGTTCAGTGCGCCCACCTCATCACTGCATATACCTACCTGTTGTGTTGAGTGAACCAACCTCATCACGGCATATACCTTCCAGTTGTGTTCAGTGCACCCACTTCATCACTGCATATACCTACATGTTGTGTTGAGTGAACCCACCTCATCACTGCATATACCTATCTATTGTATTGAGTGCACCCACCTCATCACTGCATATAACTACCTGTTGTGTTCAGTGAACCCACCTCATCACTGCATATACCTTCCTGTTGTGTTCAGTGCACCCACTTCATCACTTCATATACCTACATGTTGTGTTCAGTGAACCCACCTCATCACTGCATATACCTACCTGTTGTGTTGAGTGCACCCACCTCATCACTGCATATACCTACCTGTTTTGTTCAGTGCACCAACCTCATCACTGCATATACCTACCTGTTGTGTTCAGTGCACCCACCTCATCACTGCATATACCTACCTGTTGTGATGAGTGCACCCACCTCATCACTGTATATGCCTACCTGTTGTGTTCAGTGAATCCACCTCATCACTGCATATACCTACCTGTTGTGTTCAGTGCACCCACCTCATCACTGCATATACCTACCTGTTGTGATGAGTGCACCCACCTCATCACTGTATATGCCTACCTGTTGTGTTCAGTGAATCCACCTCATCACTGCATATACCTACCTGTTGTGTTGAGTGCATCCACCTCATCACTGCACATAGCTACCTGTTGTGCTCAGTGAACTCACCTCATCACTGCATATACTTACCTGTTGTGTTTAGTGAACCCACCTCAACACTGCATATACCTATCTGTTGTGTTGAGTGCACCTGCCTCATCACTGCATATACCTACCTGTTGTGTTCAGTGAACCCACCTCATCACTGCATATACCTACCTGTTATGTTCAGTGAACCCACCTCATCACTGCATATACCTACCTGTTGTGTTCAGTGCACCCACCTCATCTCTGCATATACCTACCCGTTGTGTTCAGTAAACCCACCTCATCACTGCATATACTTACCTGTTGTGTTGAGTGAACCCACCTCATCACTGCATATACCTATCTGTTGTATTGAGTGCACCCACCTCATCACTGCATATACTTACCTGTTTTGTTCAGTGAATCCACCTCATCACTGCATATACCTATCTGTTATGTTCAGTGAACCCACCTCATCACTACATATACCTACCTGTTGTGTTCAGTGAACCCACCTTATCACTGCATATACCTACCTGTTGTGTTCAGTGAACCCACCTTATCACTGCATATACTGTACCTACCTTTTGTGTTCAGTGAACCCACCTCATCACTGCATATACCTACCTGTTGTATTCACTGAACCCACCTCATCACTGCATATACCTACCTGTTGTGTTCAGTGAACCCACCTCATCACTGCATATACCTACCTGTTGTTTTCAGTGAACCCACCTTATCACTGCATATACCTACCTGTTGTGTTCAGTGAACCCACCTTATCAATGCATATACTGTACCTACCTTTTGTGTTCAGTGAACCCACCTCATCACTGCATATACCTACCTGTTGTATTCACTGAACCCACCTCATCACTGCATATACCAACCTGTTGTGTTGAGTGCACCCACCTCATCTCTGCATATACCTACCTGTTGTGTTCAGTAAACCCACCTCATCACTGCATATACTTACCTGTTGTGTTGAGTGAACCCACCTCATCACTGCATATACCTACCTGTTGTATTCACTAAACCCACCTTATCACTGCATACACCTACCTGTTGTGTTGAGTGAACCAACCTCAACACTGCATATACCTACCTGTTGTGTTCATTAAACCCACCTCATCACTGCATATACTTACCTGTTGTGTTGAGTGAACCAACCTCATCACTGCATATAACTATCTATTGTATTGAGTGCACCCACCTCATCACTGCATATACCTACCTGTTGTGTTCAGTGAACCCACCTCATCACTGCATATACCTACCTGTCATGTTCAGTGAACCCACCTCATCACTGCATATACCTACCTGTTGTGTTCAGTGAACCCACCTCATCACTGCATATACCTACCTGTTGTGTTGAGTGCACCCACCTCATCACTGCATATACCTACCTGTTGTGTTCAGTGCACCCACCTCATCACTGCATATACCTACCTGTTGTGTTGAGTGAACCCACCTCATCACTGCATATACTTACCTGTTTTGTTCAGTGAATCCACCTCATCACTGCATATACCTATCTGTTATGTTCAGTGAACCCACCTCATCACTACATATACCTACCTGTTGTGTTCAGTGAACCCACCTCATCACTGCATATACCTACCTTTTGTGTTCAGTGCACCCACCTCATCACTGCATATACCTACCTGTTGTGTTCAGTGAACCCACCTCCTCACTGCATATACCTACCTGTTGTGTTCAGTGAACCCACCTTATCACTGCATATACCTACCTGTTGTGTTCAGTGAACCCACCTTATCACTGCATATACTGTACCTACCTTTTGTGTTCAGTGAACCCACCTCATCACTGCATACACCTACCTGTTGTATTCACTGAACCCACCTCATCACTGCATATACCTACCTGTTGTGTTCAGTGAACCCACCTCATCACTGCATATACCTACCTGTTGTGTTCAGTGAACCCACCTTATCACTGCATATACCTACCTGTTGTGTTCAGTGAACCCACCTTATCACTGCATATACTGTACCTACCTTTTGTGTTCAGTGAACCCACCTCATCACTGCATATACCTACCTGTTGTATTCACTGAACCCACCTCATCACTGCATATACCAACCTGTTGTGTTGAGTGCACCCACCTCATCTCTGCATATACCTACCTGTTGTGTTCAGTAAACCCACCTCATCACTGCATATACTTACCTGTTGTGTTGAGTGAACCCACCTCATCACTGCATATACCTACCTGTTGTATTCACTAAACCCACCTCATCACTGCATACACCTACCTGTTGTGTTGAGTGAACCAACCTCAACACTGCATATACCTACCTGTTGTGTTCATTAAACCCACCTCATCACTGCATATACTTACCTGTTGTGTTGAGTGAACCAACCTCATCACTGCATATAACTATCTATTGTATTGAGTGCACCCACCTCATCACTGCATATACCTACCTGTTGTGTTCAGTGAACCCACCTCATCACTGCATATACCTACCTGTTATGTTCAGTGAACCCACCTCATCACTGCATATACCTACCTGTTGTGTTCAGTGAACCCACCTCATCACTGCAAATACCTTCCTGTTGTGTTGAGTGCACCCACCTCATCACTGCATATACCTACCTGTTGTGTTCAGTGCACCCACCTCATCACTGCATATACCTACCTGTTGTGTTGAGTGCATCCACCTCATCACTGCATATACCTACCTGTTGTGCTCAGTGAACCCACCTCATCACTGCATATACCTACCTGTTGTGTTCAGTGAACCCACCTCATCGCTGCATATACCTACCTGTTGTGTTCAGTGCGCCCACCTCATCACTGCATATACCTACCTGTTGTGTTAAGTGAACCAACCTCATCACTGCATATACCTATCTATTGTATTGAGTGCACCCACCTCATCACTGCATATACCTACCTGTTGTGTTCAGTGAACCCACCTCATCACTGCATATACCTACCTGTTATGTTTAGTGAACCCACCTCATCACTGCAAATACCTACCTGTTGTGTTCAGTGAACCCACCTCATCACTGCATATACCTACCTGTTGTGTTCAGTGCACCCACCTGATCACTGCATATACCTACCTGTTGTGTTGAGTTAACCAACCTCATCACTGCATATACCTATCGTATTGAGTGCACCCACCTCATCACTGCATATACCTACCTGTTGTGTTCAGTGAACCCACCTCATCACTGCATATACCTACCTGCTATGTTTAGTGAACCCATCTCATCACTGCATATACCTACCTGTTGTGTTCAGTGAACCCACCTCATCACTGCATATACCTACCTGTTGTGCTCAGTGAACCCACCTCATCACTGCATATACCTTCCTGTTGTGTTCAGTGCACCCACCTCATCACTGCATATACCTACATGTTGTGTTGAGTGAAGCCACCTCATCAATGCATATACCTACCTGTTGTGCTCAGTGAACCCACCTCATCACTGCATATACCTACCTGTTGTGTTGAGTGCACCCACCTCATCACTGCATATACCTACCTGTTGTGTTCAGTGCACCCACCTCATCACTGCATATACCTACCTGTTGTGTTGAGTGCACCCACCTAATCACTGTATATGCCTACCTGTTGTGTTCAGTGAATCCACCTCACCACTGCATATACCTACCTGTTGTGTTGAGTGCATCCACCTCATCACTGCATATACCTACCTGTTGTGTTCAGTGCGCCCACCTCATCACTGCATATACCTACCTGTTGTGTTTAGTGAACCCACCTCAACACTGCATATACCTATCTGTTGTGTTGAGTGCATCCACCTCATCACTGCATATACCTACCTGTTGTGTTCAGTGAACCCACCTCATCACTGCATATACCTACCTGTTATGTTCAGTGAACCCACCTCATCACTGCATATACCTACCTGTTGTGTTCAGTGCACCCACCTCATCTCTGCATAAACTTACCTGTTGTGTTGAGTGAACCCACCTCATCACTGCATATACCTATCTGTTGTATTGAGTGCACCCACCTCATCACTGCATATACCTACCTGTTTTGTTCGGTGAACCCACCTCATGACTGCATATACCTACCTGTTGTGTTCAGTGAACCCACCTCATCACTGCATATACCTACCTGTTGTGTTCAGTGCACCCACCTCATCACTGCATATACCTACCTGTTGTGTTCAGTGAACCCACCTCCTCACTGCATATACCTACCTGTTATGTTCAGTGAATCCACCTCATCACTGCATATACCTACCTGTTGTGTTCAGTGAACCCACCTTATCACTGTATATACCTACCTGTTGTGTTCAGTGAACTCACCTCCTCACTGCATATACCTACCTGTTGTATTCACTGAACCCACCTTATCACTGCATATACTGTACCTACCTGTTGTGTTCAGTGAACCCTCCTCATCACTGCATATACCTACCTGTTGTGTTCACTGAACCCACTTCATCACTGCATATACCTACCTGTTGTGTTGAGTGCACCCACCTCATCACTGCATATACCTACCTGTTGTGTTCAGTGCACCCACCTCATCACTGCATATACCTACCTGTTGTGTTGAGTGAACCCACCTCATCACTGCATATACCTATCTGTTGTGTTGAGTGCACCCACCTCATCACTGCATATACCTACCTGTTGTGTTCAGTGAACCCACCTCATCACTGCATATACCTACCTGTTGTGTTGAGTGAACCCACCTCATCACTGCATATACCTATCTGTTGTGTTGAGTGCACCCACCTCATCACTGCATATACCTACCTGTTGTGTTCAGTGAACCCACCTTATTACTGCATATACCTACTACTGTGTTCAGTGAACCCACCTCATCACTGCATATCGAGTAGAAATCACCAGAAAACCGATCATACCTCCCCGGGACAGTGCCGGACCCAGGACAGGCCAATCCAACAAGACAGAAGCAAGAAAGGGGGGTGTCTGCACGATATCCCTTGAATCAAGTTCCTTTATTATGGACTTTATCTTACTCATGAGTAAGAACCGTTGGGTTCGAAACATGTCAGCTATATGATGTGTGATTCGGTGTGGATACGTCCATAATAAAGGAACTTGATTCAAGGGATATCGTGCGGACGACCCCCCCCCCCCCTTTTTTGCTCATCACTGCATATACTGTACCTACCTGTTGTGTTCAGTGAACCCACCTCATTACTGCATATACTGTACCTACCTGTTGTGTTCAGTGAACCCACCTCATCACTGCATATACCTACCTGTTGTATTCACTGAACCCACCTCATCACTGCATATACCTACCTGTTGTGTTGAGTGCACCCAGCTCATCTCTGCATATACCTACCTGTTGTGTTCAGTAAACCCACCTCATCACTCCATATACTTGCCTGTTGTGTTGAGTGAACCCACCTCATCACTGCATATACCTATCTGTTGTATTGAGTGCACCCACCTCATCACTGCATATACCTACCTGTTGTGTTCACTGAACCCACCTCATCACTGCATATACCTACCTGTTATGTTCAGTGAACCCACCTCATCACCACTCATCACCATATACCACTCCGTGCATACCTGTTTACTGCACCTGTGTGACTGCACATTGTATTAGTCAAGTCAGTGCATACCTTTCACTTCATCCCCCCCTGATATGGACAAAATTAACAAAACAGGTAGAGCAAGAGCGTCTGCATGGCCAGAGGAAGGCCACCCAGCAGGTCTGTGCATGGTCGTAACAGGAAGAACAAGGTCGTGTTGATGTGATTAGGCGACACTATGGACATAACGTGTGAGGAGGAGGATGATGAAGTACCTGCTGTTGGTGCAGTTTTGGAGGTGTCTGAAGCAAGCAAAGCTGGGCAGGATGATTATGATGATTATGATGATACGGATCCCACATGGGTTCCAAAGAGACAAGATGACCAAGGGGACAGTTCAGAGGGGGAGTCAGAGAGGAGTAGGAGGAGACAAGTTCCTGAAAGAAGCAGGGGGAGCTCGTCGTCGAAACACCTGGTGGCAGTGTCCGGGGCCATGTATCACCACCTATGGACAGCCAGCCAACATGCCCTTCAATGTCAGCTGCTGAGGCCACCATAGTGCCATCACCCCAGGGGGGCTCAGCGGTTGGGACATTTTTTAGTGTGTTTGCCTCAGATCGGAGCAATGCCATCTGTTCTCTCTGCCTCCAAAAATTGAGCCGTGGAAAGGCCAACACTCACAAAGGGACAAGTGCCTTACAAAGGCATCTGGAGAAAAGGCACAAACTGCAATAGGAAGAGCACCTGAGCAAAAGCAGCACACAAAAGAAAAGCCACCCTCCTTCTCTTCTTCCTCCTTCAGGTGCAGCATCTTCTGCTGCTTTCTCCCTTGCACCTTCACAGCCACCCTCCTCCACTCCGCCTTGAGCAGTTCCTGCTCCTCTGCCCACAGCAGCCAGGTGTCCGTGAAGGAAATCTTTGAGCGGAAGAAGTCGATTTCTGCCAGTCACCCCCTTGCCCGGCGTCTGACAGCTGGCGTGGCGGAACGGTTAGCTCGCCAGCTGTTACCATACAAGCTGGTGGACTCTGAGGCCTTCTGTAAATTTGTGGCCATTAGGAAACCACAGTGGAAGATGCCAGGCCGCAATTATTTCTCTAAAAAGGCAATACCCAAACTGCACCGTGAAGTGGTGAGGCAAGTTGTGTCATCTCTGGCACACAGTGTTGGGTCAAGGGTCCACCTAACCATGGATTCCTGGTCTGCCAAGCACGGTCAGGGCTGCTACATTACTTACACAGCCCATTGGGTCAACCTGGTGACCGATGGCAAGCATGGAGTACGTGCTAGCAGGCAGGCCTCCTGCCACCTCCTCTCCGCCTGCTACAACCTCTTCTCTGTTGTCATCCTCCTCCTCCTCGGCTGGTGCCGCGATCTCCTCTCCAGCTACATAGCCCCATCTCCCCAGGGCCTATGCTACATGCCAGCTACGACGGTGTCACGCCATCTTAGACATGTCTTGCCTCAAAGCGGAGAGTCACACTGGAGCAGCTCTCCTGGCTGCTCTTAACAAACAGGTGGATTAGTGGCTGACCCCGTACCAGCTGGAGATCGGCAACGTGGTGTGTGACATTGGCAGCAATTTCCTTACCGCTTTGAATTTGGGAAAGCTGACACATGTACCCTGAATGGCACAGGTGCTCAATCTAGTCATTCAAAGATTTCTGTCAAAGTACCCAGGCTTAGACGTCCTGAAGCAGGTCATTGCGGTCTTACATGGCCATGGCACGCTTTGCGGACTATCAGCGGAGAAACAACTTGCCGGTGAGACGCTTGATATGTGATAGCCCGATTCGCTGGAATTCGACCCTCTACATGTTCTCTCGCCTGCTAGAACAGGAGAAAGCCGTCACCCAGTACCTGTACAATTACAGTAAAAGGACACAATCTGGGGAGATGGCGATGTTTTGGCCGAACAACTGGACACTGATGCGAAATGCATGCAGGCTTATGCGGCCGTGTGAGGAGGTAACCCAACCTGGTGAGTCACAGTGAAGGCACCATCAGCAACTTGATCCCGTACGCTTACTTTCTGGAGCGTGCCATGCGTAGAGTGGTGGATCAAGCTGTGGAGGAGCATGAAGAGGTACAGTTACAGCAGGAACAGTTGTGGGAGAAATTTACATCAGAACCAGATGTTTCCTCAACACCTGCGGCAGCACAGAGGGGGGAGGAGGAGGAAGAGTCGTGTGGAGAAGAGCAGTCAGACTCAGATGATGAATAAGGTGTTTCTGTGGAGGAGGAGGAGGCAGCGGCAGAAGAACAACTGCAACAGGCGTCGCAGGGAGCTTGTGCTGCTCCACGTTCCCGTGGTATTGTTCGTGGCTGGGGGGAGGAGGAGGACTTACCTGACGTCACTGAGGAAGAGCAAGAGGAGATGGAAAGTACGTCTGAAAACTTTGTGCAGATGGCATCTTTCATGCTGTCCAGCCTGTTGAGGGACCCCCGTATAAAAAACTCAAGGGGAATAAGCTGTACTGGGTGGCTACGCTACTAGACCCTCGGTATAGGCACAAAGTGGCGGACATGTTACCAAGTCACCTGAAGGCAGAAAGGATGCAGCATATGCAGAACAAGCTGGCAAGTATGCTTTACAATGCGTATAAGGGTGATGTCACAGCACAACGCAATAAAGGTACCACTGCCAGTAATCCTTCTCCCATGTCCACGCAGCCAAGGACAGGACGCTCCAGCGATCTCATGGTGATGTCAGACATGCGGACATTCTTTAGTCCAATTTTATAAACACTAGGATAGAAGAGATGAGGGGAGTGAAACTGACAGCCAACAAAGGTTTAGAAATATATCAAAAGACACTTTATTAACACAACAAAATTCACATAAAACCCATAAATAAAAAATGCACAGCAGCTAGGTGGCCACCCCGCAAACAAACCGGCGCCCTCACACACATGCACACGATCAACTCATAACACTGACGCACTGGGCAAAGAAAGGGACCTCTATGACCTATGGTCCCAAAGGTAGAGGCCAATGGTAAGTATGGAAAAAGCTGATCAGCAAGTCCTCAAAATCCTCAGAAGTTTGGACAGCAATACACTTGTGTAGGCAAGATGATTAGTATACAGTTCCAAAGAAACAAATCCGCACCCCAGGCGGTAGTGTTAGCAAGCAGCCACATCAAGGATTAGTGTTGCAAAAGCAGCAGGATAAAGCAGTGCAAGCCAATAAAGTAGCGTTCAGTGCAGGCACATCATGTATAAGCTTGTCTTACCGACCAGTTGCGGATTGCAATATTCAGCAGGCAACAATACCTCCTATAGAACGGTTTGCTGTGTCAGCAGGGCAAGGATGAAGTTAGCCCAATCATGGAGGTAAAGGATGGCACGGAAAGTAGCCTCCGTGATGAGGGATCCAGCCAGAATGGCTACCGTCCGATGTAATGTGCAGTGCAACAGTTCAGTACTGCGTAATGTCGCCCAGCGGCAAGGGCGGTGGATCCCACACAATTCAGTGACCTGCTGGACTGGTCGTAGACTGTGACAGGCCCTGGTAGGCGGCAGGGGGGCCCCTTTCTAGCTGCAAAGCGTGTCCACGCCACACAAGCCCGACATGTTTCGCTGGCCAAACGCCAGCTTTCTCAAGGGAGGCGTGGTAGATAGAGTGCTCCATTGATAGGAGCCTTTTGAAGGCACCGCCAATGCGGCGGAAGTGCGTGAACTCCCAGCAGGCACCGCGCCCCCCATCCATCGGCCGGAAGCAGGAAGAAGAAAAATACCTGCGCTCCAGGCAACAGACAAGGGGGCGGGTACGCGCTGTAACCCACTCCACCAAGCCCCGCACATGGAACGCAGGAGTCAAAACAACGCTGCGTTACCAGACGGGGAAAGGGGAGGAGGAAAACCGGAGCGCAACGCAAATCCATCTCAAACATAAGTCGTCAAACATAGATAATAAACTCATAAATCTTCATAACCGAGGTATGTATCACACAATAACCTTACAATGAATAAATATAATAAATGGCTTACTAAATACCCAAAACCAGAACCGACCTCATTAAATATAGAAAAATGTATGGCCAATATAGTAAGTGCCATACTGGGTGCATATAAATGCATTTAAAGCGGAATATAACCCTGCATTTCAACTTTGCTCTAAAACATTATTTACAGTATATTATATGCAACCAGCATTTTTTTTTTTTACTAGACCAGCATTGGAAGGGTTACACAGGGCATTAAAGTCCCTAGAGATTTCTGCAGACGAATCCGAACTTGAGTTAGATACTTTTTGTTTACAAATATGTGTTTATTATGACTCATCTCTCTCACTGAGAAGGAGCTTGGAGGACAGCCAAAGAGATGTATCTATTGATAAACAGTTACACACTAACTAAATAGAATGTAACCATCTGAATGTCTGCACGGAACTTAAAACCTCTGTGTTTAACCCTTCCAATGCTGGTCTAGTAAAAAAAAAATGCTTTTTGCATATAATATGCTGTAAATAATGTTTTAGAGCAAAGTTGAAATGCAGGGTTATATTCTGCTTTAAGAAAAACGCAGATTTATAGGGGAGAGGGAAAATACCCAATCAGTCTCCCAAAATAAACTGAAAGGTCAGTACTCAATAAGGGCATAAAGCTAAAACTGCAGTGGGACGCAGGTGAAGCGTCGCGGACATCAAAGCGGGAGGAATGGTGAAAAACCAAATGATTCATTGAGCCCTGGGGGCTCAGTGGCTGCCAGCTCATAAATCCAACGAGCCTCTTTTTGTAAGAGTAGGCGGTCCAAGTTGCCACCCCGTATTGTGCCATGTAAACGATCCAGACCAATAAAACGGATCTGATCATATCTGCCGCCATGCACGGTTCTGAAGTGGCGGGCCACCGGAGTTAAAAGAGACAGGTCAAACTGGCCACTTTCTCTGTCTTTCTTTTTGCCCCTAATGTTGGTAATATGTTCACCAATGCGGGACCGAAACTCTCGTTTGGTTTTACCCACATAGAATGCTCCACATGGGCAAGTAAGCAAATAAACAACCAAAGTAGTTTCGCAATTCACAAAGTGTGCCAGTGTCCATTGCCTGCCATCCGGTAGCCCAACCACTCGTCCCACCCCTACATAGCGGCAGACAGAGCAACCTCCGCACGTATAGGTGCCCGTCACTTGACAGTGTCGTGAACCCATACCCGAACCCTGGAAATGACTTCTAACCAGAATATCACCCAATGACGGGGCCCTCCGAAACGATAGTGCCGGCCTGGGGGGCATGAGAGGACCAATCAAGGGATCATTTTGTAGTATATACCAATGTCGCTGCAATACCTTGGAAATCTCCAGAAGTTCATTGCAGAAACGTGTGACAAATCTGGGGGAATTGTCTGATTGTTCACGAATATGGGGTTTACAAATCAGGGAATCTCTCCTGCTACATCGGGCTCGCTCATAGGCTCTTCTCAAGCATTTGTCACCGTATCCCCTTGCCCTGAATCTAGACCTCAATTCACCTTAGCCCTTCTGGATCCACCCTCCACCAATGCCTGGACCGGCAGGTAGCCGACTACCTGGCCTTAAGTGTGGATGTAGACACTGTGAGTAGCGATGAACCCTTGGACTACTGGGTGCGCAGGCTTGACCTGTGGCCAGAGCTGTCCAAATTTTCCATCCAACTTCTGTCTTGCCCTGCCTCAAGCGTCCTGTCAGAAAGGACCTTCAGCACAGCTGGAGGCATTGTCACTGAGAAGAGAAGTCGTCTAAGTCACAAAAGTGTTCAGTACCTGACCTTTATCAAAATGAATGAGGCATGGATCCCAGAGGGCTACTGCCCGCCCGAAGACTAAATCAGTCCCCACACACAGCATCTCTGCCTGCAGGCCGCTTGCCTTCTCCGCCACCACCAACAGGGTCCAGGACTCCAGGTGGATTTCTGATTTTTTAAGCTAGCAGCGGCCGCTATACTAACTTTTCTGGTGCGTGTGCATGCCTGCCTAATTTTTCTGGCTGCAGTGCAGCTGCAACAACAAAACAAAAGGCATGTACATGTGACCATTCCCCTTCATGATTATTACCTTGCCATGGTGAAGGGGCTTGCAATGACTGCCGGCTATATGAGTGTCTCGAGGGGTGGCACACCAAAGATAATAAGTTCGTTGCTTCATTGTGGACAGACCAAATTTGATCAGCTGGACAGTCACTGTTGTTCTATCATTGAGCTACCAAAGCCCGGCGACCATATGGGCTTGAAAACTGCCACGGCCTGCACTCTCACCATGGTGCGCACCAGTCCAGCACGCCCGTCACTACGCAGACTGCTGTTTGTGGTGCGTTACACAGTGAGTTTTGTGTGTCAGTGTGAAGCAGTACTCCAATTACACTCCCTGATTGATGTATACACATGCAAGATGTTTTAAAGCACTTTAGGCCTGCTATTTAGCATTCACTGGGATTTCTGCCCTTAAAAAACGCAGCTTTGCGTCAAATCCAGATTTTCTCCCCGGGACTTTTGACTTGTATCCCACTCTGCCATGCCCCCCTCCAGGTGTTAGACCCCTTGAAACTCCCTTTCCATCACTTTTGTGGCCAGCATAAATGTTTCTAGTTTTCAAAGTTCACTTCCCTATTGAAGTCTATTGCAGTTCGCGAAAGTTCGTGCAAACCGAACCTTCCGCTGAAGTTCGCGAACCGAAAATCGGAGGTTCAGGCCATCTCTAGTCCCCAACTGTATCCCATTTATTTTGTATGGTGCTAGACCATTGGTACGACCAAAATGCATGACTTTACATTTTTCAACATTGAATTTCATCTTCCTTTTATGTGCCCATATAGCCATCCTGTCCAGATCCTGTTGCAATATGTCCCTATCTTCCTTAAAAAGTTGATGATTCTGCACAATTTTGTATCATCTGCAAAAATAGCAACATTGCCTTCTACTGCATCTACTAGGTCATTAATAAATAAATTCAAGAGCACTGGACCCAGTACAGACTCTTGTGGGACCCCACTGCTAACAGTCACCCATTTTGAGTATGATCCATTGACCACAACTCTTTGTTTTCTGTCCATTAGCCAGTTCCCTATCCATGCACACAGACTCTTCCCCAGTAGTGTGGATCAAACATCCAGATATTCGGGTTCGGTGCGGCCGAATATGGTCCAGACATTCGGCATATTCGTGCAGAATATTCCTTTGCAGGCCAGAAAAACCACAAAAAATGAGGGTGCTTAAAAACAAGAAGAGAATCGAGAGCCCAATATGGTGCAGTATTGTCAGGTAAAATGAAGAGTTCAATACAATTTTATGTATATATATATATATATATATATATATATATATATATATATATTTTTACTCACAAACACGGGTTACCAATAGGCAACCACTTTAAATGCAGGTGGGGAGCATTAGGACCTGACCCCACTCAGGTTAAGAAGTCGCTCTCTGTAGATAGTAGATGGGGATGCACCCCTCCACCAAGGGTGGACTAGAAGATCAACAAAAACTCGGTATACAGAGGCGCCAGAGTAGAGTAAAACGTTTTAAAAACCACTTAAAAGGAGAGGGGGATGTTAAGGTGGACTCACCTCCCTCTTACAAAAAAAGAAAACTCACTTGAGTCTCAATAAAATAGAATTGTCAAGTAATTTATTCAACTCCACAAATGCAACGCGTTTCGCGGGCGTGACCCCGCTTCCTCAGGCAAAAATGGGAGCACAACTCAGTGGGTCAAGCAATAAGTTTGAGCGCCTCTGTCACAGAGGCACTCAAACTTATTGCTTGACCCACTGAGTTGTGCTCCCATTTTTGCCTGAGGAAGCGGGGTCACGCCCGCGAAACGCGTTGCATTTGTGGAGTTGAATAAATTACTTGACAATTCTATTTTATTGAGACTCAAGTGAGTTTTCTTTTTTTGTAAGAGGGAGGTGAGTCCACCTTAACATCCCCCTCTCCTTTTAAGCGGTTTTTAAAACATTTTACTCTACTCTGGCGCCTCTGTATACCGAGTTTTTGTTAAAAAAATGAGGGAAACTTCTGCAAAATGGCTTGGAAATAGTGTGTGTGCGTGTGGGGGTGTATTCCTGATATTCCTGAAAATGGGCCCAGCAACGCTAACCCCACACACAGGATGGAAGAGGAGGTACAGGAGAGCAAGGCCACGCTTTGAGACACAACCCAGGCCTTGCCTGAGGACAAAATGCATGCGTAAAGCAATGCATTTTGTCGCCATGCATTGATAAATGTAATAGAAATGAGATATTCCTGAAAATGGGACCAGCAACGCTAACCCAGCACACAGGATGGAAGAGGAGGTACAGGAGGAGAAGGCCACGCTTTGTGACACAACCCAGGCCTTGCCTGGGGACAAAATGCATGCGTAAAGCAATGCATTTTGTCGCCATGCATCGATATATATAACAAAAATGAGATATTCCTGAAAAGCAGTCCTAACAATGGGACCAGCAACACTAACCCAGCACACAGGATGGAAGAGGAGGTACAGGAGAAGAAGGCCACACTTTGTGACACAACCCAGGCCTTGCATGAGTACAAAATGCATGCTTAAAGAGATGCATTTTGTCGCCATGCATCGATATATATAATAGAAATGAGATATTCCTGAAAAGCAGTCCTACCAATGGGACCAGCAATGCTAATCCAGCACACATGCAATGCATGCTTAAGTGAACCCGAGGTGAGAGTGACATGGAGGCTGCCATATTTATTTCCTTTTAAGCAACACCAGTTGCCTGGTTGTCCTGCAGATCCTCTGCCTCTAATACGTTCAGGCATAGACCCTGAACAAGCATGCAGCAGATCAGGTGTTTCTGACAATATTGTCCGACCTGGCAAGATTACCTGCATACTTCTTTCTGGTTTAATTCACACACCACTGCGTCCAAATAGATCATTATGGCTACTAGGTAACTGGTATAGTTTAAAAGGAAATAAATACGGCAACCTCCATCTCAAGCTTTGCCACTTGTCACACCTTCTGCAGAAGATCTGCCACGTCTGGGTATGTCCTCAGGAACCGCTGACCCACTAGGTTCAGAACGTGGGCCAGGCAAGGGATGTGTCTCAGCTTTGCCAACTGTAACGCACTAATGAGATTGCTCCCATTATCACACACAACCAGGCCTGGTTCCAGCCAGGTCCAGCAGTGCCAGCCACAACTGGGTCTGTTCCTGTATTCCCTTCCAAATTTCAGCACCTCTGTGCTGCTTATCTCCAAGGCAGATCAGCTTTAATAAGGCCTGCTTACACATGGCAACAGCTGTGCTGCACCGCTTACATGTACCTATTGCTGAGTTAGCACTGCCGGATGAGGTAGAGTTTGGAGAGGCGGTGGAGGAGAAGGAGCCAGAGAGGTAGGTGCTTGATAGTGCTGCCCAAAAAATGATATGCATCCGTGGACCCGGGCAGTGGGAACGCAGATTTTAGTACCTAAACACACGATACAACATGTTTTACAGATTGTCCCTATCATCATCATCATCATCATAGAACTATTCTCTTGACCCCCCCACCACCTCTGCCACCCCAACATCCCCAGACACAGACCCCTCATCGTCCTCAACATTAACTTGGGATGCTGGCCCGAGCCCAACCTCCTCCACCATATCAGGCCCCGTCATCTCCTCAACGGCAGCCCTCAATAATCGCCCTGGCGCCGGATCGAGGGACACAATGCTGTCGTCTGGGGAGGGCTGGTGCTGACCACTGGCTGCTGGGGTGGATGTTATAACTCACGTGGGGCATTGGCTGTTGCTGCTGTTAGTGCTGCTCACAGTGGAGGTCTGTGAGAAACTCATGATGGGCTCACGAAACATGGTGAATGAACTGCAGTGGCAGTCTGACTGTCTGTAAGTAGTAGCTGAAGTGTATGACTGGCCTGCTGAATACAAGTGAGCACTCTGAACCTGCCTGCCTGCACTAAACACACTAATCACGTACTGCTTTTTTATACAACACTAAGCAAGAGTAAAATGCAATAAAGTGTGTTTTTTATGGGCACAACTGATCCCAGCTGACACTGAAAGTACTTTAAGAAAAAAAAAGCAACAGTAAAATGCAATACACTGTGTTTTTGTATGGGCACAACTGATCCCAGCTGCCACTGAAAGTACTGTCTTTTGGTTTAAAATCAACACTAAGACAAAATTAATTGCAATAAAGTGTGTTTTTTTGGAGACAACTGATCCCAGTTGCCACTGATAGTACTGTCTTTTGGTGCAACACTAAGACAAAATTATTTGCAAGAAAGTGTGTTTATTTTAGAGACACAAGTGATCCCACCTGGCACTGAAATTACTGTTTTTGGTTCAACACTAAAACAAAATTAATTGCAATAAAGTGTGTGTTTTTTTTGGAGACACACCTGATCCCAGCTGCCCCTCAAAATACTGTCTTTTGGTTCAACACTAAGACAAAATTAATTGCAAAAAAGTGTGTTTTTTTGGAGACACACCTGATCCCAGCTGCCACTCAAAGTACTGTCTTTTGGTGCAACACTAATACAAAATTAATTGCAATAAAGTGTGGTTTTTTTGGAGACAACTGATTCCAGCTGCCACTGACAGTACTGTCTTTTGGTGCAACACTAAGACAAAATTATTTGCAAAACAGTGTGTTTTTTGGAGACAACTGATCCCACCTGCCACTAACAGTACTGTCTTTTGGTGCAACACTAAGACAAAATTATTTCCAATACAGTGTGTTTTTTTGGAGACAACTGATCCCACCTGCCACTGAAAGTACTGTATTTTGGTGCAACACTGCTGCTGGCAGTGCCTGCTGGCAGTGCCTGCTGGCAGTGGTGAGTCAGAGGCCTTGTGGGTGCTGTCAGTGGTGAGGATAGGGCCCTGTGGCTGGCAGTGGTGAGGCAGGGGCTCTGTGGGTGGCTGAGTGCTGCTGTCAGCGGTGAGACAGAGGCTCTGTCCTCTGTGGCTGCAGCAGTGCTGTGTGAGGCAGAGGCCCTGTGGGTGCTACAGTCAGTGGTGAGGCTGGGGTCCAGGGACCTGTGGCTGGCCTGGCTGGAAGTGCGCTATGCTGACTCTCCCTCCTACCTACCCAAAGCTAAACCCCAAAGCAAATGGCGTCAATAATAATGGCGCATTCAAGTATTTATAGTCCTGAACCACGTGACCCGCTCGGCCAATCACAGCGCGAGCCGCACATTCGGGTGTCCGCTCGGCCAAGTTCGGTGCACGCTCGGCCAAGTTCGGTGCACACTCGGCCAATCACAGTAGGGGGGAGGAGTTCGAGCAGCGTGGCCGAGCATCATCACGAACACCATGCGGTGTTCGACTCAAACCTGAACGCCCCATTATTCGAGGAATAACAAATAGTGTAGAGCACTGTTCGATCAACACTTTTCCCCAGTCCTTGCATCCTCAACTTCATGCTGAACAATCATGAATCATGCTGAACAAATATTTTTTTTACATCCCCCAGTACTATACATTACATCTCCTTGGGAGGTGTTCACCTTCCGGGTGTGGTGTTATCTACAACCAAGGAGGACTAACTAGGAGTGCGACCATCCAGTTCCAGTAGGACCTGGAGTGCCGAGCGGGGATGGTTATTTCCCGTTGGCGATATATGGTGGTTGCAGGGACTGCAACCCATCTTTGTGTGTATGAATACTCTTATACTGCAATCTAACATCTGATACCCCATGATACTGCACCATTTGGCTCCTGGTCTCTCCTTGTCATATAGGTGACTGTATCCCCACAATGACCACCTTTTCTACTAGGTCAAACTTTATGCTAATGTTATTACCCTTAGTCTTGGCTCCTTACCCCCAAAATTAATCAATCCTGACCAGGTGGAGTTTATCCCGGAAATAGAGGCCCGTGACAATTCCTAGAGAGTTATCTGAACCATTCCAGATCTGTAATGGGATAAGGCAAGGCTACCCACTTTCCCCCTTAATTTTTACTCTAATCCTAGAATAGGCCTAAATGGTGATATATTGCATTTCTAGGGTCCCCCAACCTGAAATTTTATTTCTGGGCTACTCATCTCTATTGCATTTTAGATTGGATTTTTTTCTGTCACTGAAAAAGTGGGTAAAGCATGAGCAGATCTCTCGATCAGTCTCTCCAAGACCTGATTTGGATCCCAAAGTCACAGAGCTCACTCCTTGCCATCACAATGCCCACAGTTTTGCCGACTTTAGACCTTTGGCATAAGATAAACAAAGCATTTGATGATGCCTATAGCATATCTAGTCTACTCCCCTAAACAGGTCACTCTCACTTACCGCCTGGAATACTAACCACGTCGTTAGGGTTGGGTTGGGATCCCCCTGCAACCCTGCATTTGAAAGATGTTCTTACATCTGATAAAATTCCTTGGCTTACTTTAGATCCCTAGCAAGTACATTAACGTTTGACTCCTGGGTGTGGAGGCAGCTACAACACTATATAGCCTCTCTGC
Source organism: Hyperolius riggenbachi (assembly GCF_040937935.1). NCBI lineage: Eukaryota > Metazoa > Chordata > Amphibia > Anura > Hyperoliidae > Hyperolius > Hyperolius riggenbachi. Next base: position 158,862,192 of record NC_090655.1, read on the forward strand.
ACTTTAAAGATGCCTTTTTGCTGACTTGCATATTCTTCCTCAGCTCTAAATCACCCCATGGGGTCTCCCTTTTCTATGATCTGCAAGTTGATCCAATATTCCCAGGTTATCTGGGCTACCTGGAAGACTGGGATACTTAGAAAATTGCTTCACGCACCTACGCTCAAAGAATGGTTCCTAGCTATTAACAGCATTATGGCATATGAGGAAATCACAGACCTTCAGAGAGATACTTTTGATAAACACTACCTGACTTGGACTGTGTGGATTAAGCTGAGTATTTTTGCTCTTCTTATGCTGTATGGATACTTGATGCAAACATGTTTTTCTTTTTTTATGTTTTTTCTGAGTTTATGCGTTATTTGTGAATTTTTGGTATATCTTTTTTTTTGGTATATTCGTATATCTCATCCTGCTGGTGCTCCCCACCCTCCCCCCATCTGACTCCCTTTTTGTAATATGTGTATTATTTATTCTTTGTATGACACTGTGCCTATTCCTTATCTTCTGCATTTTTCAACATTTTGGTCATATATTGCCCCCATTCTTACATTTTCCAGCCACTTTTCTTTCCATAATCCAAGCTCTGGCTGTTGTCAGTACCTGAATTACATGTTTTTTTATTGTAATCCTGGCTCCTGCTATTTCTGGCACAGTGAGTGCCACTAATTCACATTACAGCCTATGGTGGTACCCAAATCCCTGACACCATGCCCAAATTTACTGGTTCAACTGTGTAAGCATAGCACATACATTATCCACCATTTTTTATTTCTGTCAGCCATTTTAGTTCTAAGCTTCCAAGCCTCTAACTATCGTATTTTTTGCCATATAAGACGCACCTTTTCTCCCCAAAAAATGGGGAGAAAAAGTCCCTGCATCTTATACGGCAAAGGCAGGGAATCCCCGACTAATGAACGCCTGCTGATACAAACCGCGACCCGCCGTCATCGGGGATTCCCTGATGTGTGTCCTGCTGTGGCCGCCCCCCCCCCCGCTTGCCTCTACCCCCTCCTCGTGTCACCGCCCCCCCCCCATGTGAGAAGTGGCAGCGGCAGCAGCTTACCTCCTCCATCTTGCCCGCAGCGATTGAAGACATCCAGCTTTTTTGGGCGGCTTCTTTTAGTGCCGGCTTCTGATGACACATCATTGATGACGCGTCATTACAAGCCGGCACTAGAGGAAGCCACCCACAGAAGTCGGATGTCTTCAATCGCCGCGGGCAAGATGGAGGAGGTAAGCTGCTGCCGCTTCCCACACAGGGGGGACCTGAGGACACCAGAATGAGGGGGAAGAGGCAAGCAGGGGGGAAGGGGGGCAGACAGCAGACACATTGGGGCATAAACATGGGGGCAGACAGCAGAAACATGGGGGAAGACAGCAGACACATGGGGGCAGACAGCAGACACATGGGGGCAGAAACATGGGAGCAGACAGCAGACACATGGGGGTAGGCACATGGGGCAGACAGCTGGGGGCAGGCAGCAGACACATGGGGCAGACAGCAGGACACTGGGGCAGACAGCAGGACACATGGGGGAGACATTGGGACACAGGAGGACGCCATTTGGGGGAGGTCATGTACAAAGTGCTCCTGAAATATGGGCGCACCGGGTTTAGTTTTTTTTTCTCCTTGGTTTTTGGCCTCTAAACCTAGGTGCGTCTTATATTCCGGAGCATCTTATGCGACAAAAAATACGGTAATATCTCTAGCTTAAAGCGGTTTAACACCCAGCATTACAACTTTGCTTTAAAAGATTGCTTACAGCTTACAAACTATTATGCCAGATTTTTTTTTAAGCAGAAATTCACTGAATGGGTTAAACATGACATTTTAGTGTTGGATTTAACTAGGAATCCGCATCCGTTCTTATCTTTTAGTTACAAATGTATCTTTATTTGGAATACAAATAGACCTTTGAAAAGCCTGCGGGGGAAGCCCTCTTTGTTCTCTCAAAGCAGTGTTTGTTTGTTACATTGTAGATAGATACATTTGTAACTAAACAAGCAAGCACAGAGGAGTATTTCTAGCTAAATGCAGCACTAAAATGTCATGTTTAATCCATTCAGTGAATTTCTGCTAAAAAAAAAATCTGGCATAATAGTTTATAAGCTGTAAGCAATCTTTTAAAGCAAAGTTGAAATGCTGGGTGTTAGACCACTTTAAGATCAAAGAACATATTCATCATGCACTTCATATTCACTTCTGCTTTTCTGTCTAAATCTGTCTGTACGAGAAATTCTCTGAGCACATTGGCTCGGCAAAACCAAAAGTGGTAGCTTGGGCATTTGCCCAGATGTCAGGACAACTGTATCATCTGTCACATGTTTATGTGGGGATTTTCCTCTTATCTAGGTGAAAGGTTGCTTATATACTACGCCTGCGCAGCCATCATAATTTGTGCATAAAAGATGCTGGACTCTTAGTAAAAGATAACCTGATTCTCAATTACAACACTGTGTCTGTCTTTCATTTGTAGTTGAAACAGGTTCATTTCTGGTACCAGATCAGAAACCACAAAGCATTGTCTATAGGTCTTTAGGTTGGGGGCTCGTCCGGGATTGTTTCGAACACTGTACTTCAGGTGAGTTATTTGTGTCTTCTTTTTTTGTTTTTAAAAGAAGGGGACCCTTATTACTAACCTGAAGGTATGTGTCAAACCAGGTAACCCAGTTTGGATAATATTCAGACCTGGTGTCTAAATTTTTGATGATACATTTTAATTATATAGACCTTAGTTAAAAAAAAGGGGGGGGGGATAGGTTTTGACTTTTGTTGAAAAGTCTAAAAGGAAAAATTTAAAAAATTGTCAGAATCAGACTTTTGGTAAGTTTGATTACTTTATCTGAGTTTGATCAACTCAGTAGTACTTTCTTTAGATAAGAAAGAATTCCTTTGGGTAAGGAATAAGGGTTTGTTAGGTGCCATAGTTTAAATTTGTTTTTGTGAATTTGAATGGTTTGTGGTTTCTATTATATGTTTTCTTTGCTTGTCTTACATCTATAGCATAGAGTTATATGATAATTTGTTGTTTTTTATTTTTCATCTGTGTGGAACTTCAAGTTCAAAATCATTATATCTAGAATGGTTTTGGCTCCACTGTATTTTGCTGTTTACCCGTAGACATTAACATTTTAGGTCAGTTAGTTTGTGTTTGCCAAAACAGGTTTCTCTCTTTTATTTTTCAGGTCACAGGAAAAAAGCTAAGTAAATATTAATTAGACGAATATAGTAAAAATATTGTGCCTCTATAACACAAAATTACTGACATTATGGGGGCTAAAGTAAGTAAATCACAAATCGTAAGAGATCCAGGTCCACCTGAAATAAATGAGTCTTTTAAAGCGGCAAGGATTTGTGGGGCAATGTATTATTTATTTAATACATGGATAAATAATATGGCGGGTTGGACAGAGAATATGAGAAGTGTGAGTCGCTTTCCTAGAGTAGGAGGAAACAGTAGTTTCCATGTGGACATGGTCAAGGGTCTCTGTTTGGGAGATACCGACGCATGGCCATATTTTGGACCAGATCCACATTGGGATATGGTTTATATGAGGAGTGCTGGAGAAAATTGGCTTCTTTTGGGCTCCTTTTTGGTATGATAGACGGGATAATAAACAGGGAAAGTCAAAAAGTATCAGATGATAGTTTAATGAAACATAAATTAGAAGGAGAAGTGTATAGACCCCTTCCTAGTTTCTCAGGACGCATACCAAGTGCTCCACTACCTTCTCCACCACCTCCCCCTCCAACATCCATATTACCACCTAAATATGCATATACATCTAAAAACCACTAGAAGTTGAGGATATTAATAAGATTGTCAAACATTGCCCAAAACCCACAGTGACACCTCTCGGTTGTCTTCAATATCTCAAAAGAGCATCAAAAGGAAGATGTTTTACCCAAGAGCATATTAGGTTAATATTGGATGGCATCATTGGAATTGGCACAAATTTGGATTGGAAAAATGTTACAAGTATCAGTGTGTTAGTAGAACCAGATACTGGGGCAGATTCATATCCCCTTTTACAATGATGCTGACCTTAAAGATATGCGGGAGGAGGTGGAGAAATAATTACTTACAGTTTTTACTATTAGGTCTTCTTTGTCCACAGCTATGAACTGTAGACAAAAACCAGGTGAATCAATAGTAGATTTTTGGAAAAGGTTTTTAGATGTTTGGGAACATGATGCAGGTATGTCAGGAATCCCCCCTCTGGCAAGCTCTTCCTTCCCCCTTTTCCCAGTCCCTTCCCCCTTTTCCTCCCCTCATCTCCTTCCTTGCCTTCTCTGTAATAGATAGTCATTCACTCTGTTAGATATTGTATGTCTTGACGGAATATTTGTATATTACAGATTGCTGCAATCTGGTGCAGTTTTCTTGTGTTTTTTATAAATTTTTTTGTATATTGTAATGGCTTAAACTATTTTTATATTACGATGTATGTACCTTTAAGGCCAAAATGTACACCCCTAGGGGTGTGGACTGACACGCTATATAACCTGTGTAACATCTGTATTTAGAACACACACTAGCCGAATGGTTACCAGGGTAAAAATATCAGACACTATGTCTAAAAAGACAAACCCTATAGGTATAAATAGGAGGTTAAATAGACTCCAAAATAAAAACACCAAGTGGTGCTAAAAAATGGGTCACCCTGCGGTGCGGGGCCCAAACGGTGTGTACCCTATTAGCGTAGCAGGGGCGCACCAATGCCAATATAGAGGGTCTTTGCTGATCCCCCCCGTTAAAAGAAAGCGGGGTGTAGCTATCTCATAGATGGCTGGTGCTTACACACTGGATATCGCAGTGCAGGATATGGGATATCACCCCTGGCCAACTGTGCATCAATAGTGGCCAGCGGGGTACCCAGAGTACTGCCGGCACTGCCAATCCCAGAGTGGAGCAGTAATGGAGGGTAGAAAGTGCACAGTGCTATACAAATGTGAATCACCCTAATATGAACATATTTCACCCTAACAGGCTTCCTCAGAAGGTGCTATACAATATGTACAATGCTATACACAATATATACAAAGAACCCCCAATCACAGCCCCAGTAGCTTAAGTCAAAGCTACCTGTGTACTGACAAGCCACTGCTTAAATACCTGGTCCAGCAGGAAATGGGTCACACCCGGTGGGTGGGAAGGGGGTAGCCACACCCGGTGGGTGGAAAGGGGGTAGCCACTCCCTCCTAAACAACTCCCCCAGAGGTGTAATGGAGGCCAGCCCTCATCTGCGTAATAGGCCAAATGGCACATCCTGCAGCAGCCCACTGTAGTTATCTGGCCAATTTGTATCCTGGCCGATCCATGCAATAGATGTACAGTGGCTGTAAATGTGTATAGCGGCGGCTGCTCGGTATATCACTTTCGCCCCCCGTGTAGCCAAATGCGTGCAGGTGTTACCATGGCAATAGGAGACACCCCCATGTGACGAAGCGCGGCTGGACCAATAGTCTAGAGGCCACAGCCGCACTGAAGCTGAATGTGTGTCGAATGCCGCTGTGACGTCACAGCGCATCCGCCCACTTGCTCGCACGCCCAACGTACGTGCGGGTAGCCATAGCAACGGGCGCTCGCTGTCACATACAGCGCGTCCCTGCATCATCGTACGTGCGGGTAGCCATAGCAACGGACGCTTGCTGTCACATACAGCGCGTCCCTGCATCATCAGCCGTCAGAGATGGTCATGGCAACAACGCCCCCTACCAGTGGGCGTGTGGGGTGTCGTGCACTGAGCAGCGGCACTCCCACTCGCATCTGACAGGGTGATGAGGAGTGTGTGCTGGGTTACCATGCCAACCACCTCTTGCCATTATACATATCCCAGAAACCAGAGGAGGCTGCCAGTGGCACAATTGACAGCATATATAGACATAAAACGATGCATGGGCTGATTATATACACATGGAGCTGGCCACAAGGGGGGTTTAGAGGGGGGGGGGGGCAGACGTGGATTCGGAAGGAATCCCTCCCGCTACACCAGGCGCAGTGGACATCAGATGGGAGGCCAAATGGAGGCAACAATAAAATAAAATAAATATAAATGCTGTAATGCAACCGTGTTAACCAATGTTAAGCAATGCAGAATAATGACACTAGGTGGAACACCCAAACCCATAAATGTTGATCGCTCAACCCCATAATATGTTATAAAATGAATGCAATACCAACTGGATGTTACACACATAGATATGGAGAATGGTAAGAGGTTCACAGAAAACATGCCAGATTGAAATCCTCATTGAGGCCACGGGGAGCGATGGTATCCAGACGGAAAATCCACTCAGATTCAATCTGTGTGAGTTTACGGTCAAAATTCCCACCCCTTCTGTCCTTTTTCCAGCATTGTATCCCCCAAAAAACAATACTAAAACGGCAGTCGCTATGAAATTCATTCATATGTCGTGCAATCGGGGTGCTGCTTTTGTGCTTGATGTGACCCACATGTTCCAGCACCCTTTCCTTAAATTGTCGGGTGGTTTTTCCAATATACCACAGATTGCAGGGGCACCTTGCTCCATATACCACCCCTCTTGTTTCACAGTTGATGAAAGATTTTATTTCAAAGGTTCTACCGCTATGGGGGGCTGTAAAGGACTTTGTAGTGGGAATGTATCTACAGGCCTTACATCTAGCACACCTAAAAGACCCGGTGGGTTTCGGGGGTAGCCAAGTCCTTGTAGGTTCAATAGTGTTAGAGAAGGTGCTATGTACAAGCATATCACGAAGGTTAGCTGACCTTCTATATGTGATTACTGGATGTGAAGGCAGGTGTCTAACGAGATCCTTATCTTTTTGCAGAATCGGCCAATAGTGTTTCATGATGTTAAACACAAACTGAGAATGTTCCGTATAGGTCCCAATCAATCTCGGTGTACTGATAGTAGGTGTAGGGTTGCACATAATAGCTCTGCTCTGGGCTGTAAATAGGTTGGTGTTTTTTCCTTCTTTCTTATTTGTAACTGAAAGGGTCTCAATCCGCGGGGTCGCTAGCGCCCTTTTATGGGCACTATCAATAACCTTCTCAGGAAAACCGCGTTGCTTGAACCGTCTGCGCAGAAGTTCGCATTCTTTATTAAAAGCGAACTCTGATGAACAGTTCCGCCTGGCGCGCAGAAACTGACCAACTGGTATGCCCTTACTACTGCCCCACTCTGGGATTGGCAGTGCCGGCAGTACTCTGGGTACCCCGCTGGCCACTATTGATGCACAGTTGGCCAGGGGTGATATCCCATATCCTGCACTGCGATATCCAGTGTGTAAACACCAGCCATCTATGAGATAGCTACACCCCGCTTTCTTTTAACGGGGGGGATCAGCAAAGACCCTCTATATTGGCATTGGTGCGCCCCTGCTACGCTAATAGGGTACACACCGTTTGGGCCCCGCACCGCAGGGTGACCCATTTTTTAGCACCACTTGGTGTTTTTATTTTGGAGTCTATTTAACCTCCTATTTATACCTATAGGGTTTGTCTTTTTAGACATAGTGTCTGATATTTTTACCCTGGTAACCATTCGGCTAGTGTGTGTTCTATCATTGTTCTTAACAGGGTGCTCCGAACACCCATTTGTATATGGTATGGCCTACCTATCAGAAAGCCTACCATCCATTGATTCTCTTACTAAAGAGGCAAGGGAGACCTTCCAACGAGGGGAGGACGGTGTTGAAATTGAGTCAGATGCAGAATGTAATGACACTGATATTGAACCTGTTTTTTCGGACATTTTTAAAACCTATAGAGACTTCACACGCTCAACTTGGGAGGTGGCGTCCTTTAAGGTTTATCTGAAGGAACAGATTACTGTTAGAGGTCTACGGATTCTCACTAAACCCAACTCACACACAGATGACACTGATTTTATTAAAGGTTGGGAAGAATTAAAAACCAGACAGACTCTCGAGCAGATGCGTTATCTACATGATTACGAACTTAATTATTCAGAAAAAGTTAGAGCCAAACTTGTACAGGAGCAGAAAATCCTACTTGAGCTATCAGGTCATCCAGACTTTGAGAAATTTGAGTCTAAGCTACAAAGGAAAGTTGAGGCATTGACAGACGAAATCAAGACAAGAAAACAAAAGAAATTTGCTAGAGATAGCCAAGATTTTAAAAACAACAAGGTATACACCTGGGCTCAGAAAACTCCATCTATACCACAGGACGGTATCACAGCAAGTGGTACCTCTGACACAGATACACAGTCAGGGAGTGAATCTAACACCTCCACTGCACACGCTCGAGTTAGACCTCACAACAAGAGAAAACCAAGGGAACACAAACCCAAGTATAAACGTAACAAACCAGTGAATCCCCCCAGAGACCAACAGATTGGTTTTTTAGACCAACCACCTGGCAATCCAAATCCACCATGTGTCGACCCACAAAATCAAATACACCAGGTGGGGAACGAGAAAGAACCCATTCAAACATTAAGGAACAGACAAAAGTGGGGGTACACGGGCAGGTGGAGGGGAAGACCCAATCACCGTTGGTAGTGGGGGAGGTTGAAAGTACTGATAGTGCACCCCGTATGGAACAGGATCAACTAAGGGTAATCAATTTGTCATCTGTCTCCCTCACACATTCACAGATCACCCTTTTGACCAAAGGCCTGTCATTTGTACCGACAAACAGATTCAATGCGTTCGATTGGACCAAGGACGTCCATTTGTTTGCTAGAAAACTCACACTAATCAAAATGTTTGAAACAAAGGAGGCAAAGGATAAGAGGAGTGCACAGAATGAGAGAGAGGCTATGGAGGCATTACAAGATCTCTTGAATGAGAACATTGAGGGTACCACCACAATGCCACCACCGAGTGGGGTAAAACCCAAAAGTACTTACTGTCCCTCCATTAGCCAATATCCTCAGATCCACACCTTTGTGGACATGGTGACACGTGCTCTACGCAAACTTGAAGGTGATGTTGTGGGGGTACCAATGCATGACAATTTGTGCCAAGATGAGAGAGTGGCTCTTAATGCATTAAAGAATGATAATCGCATAATTATTAAACCGGCAGACAAGGGTGGCAATGTTGTGGTGTTAGATAAAAATGTGTACGAACAGATATGTCTTACCATACTGAATAATAGGGACCAATACACCATCTTGAGTAAGAACCCCATCACAGCATATCGTGAATCACTGCGTACAATTTTGAAGGAAGGTCGGGAAACTGGTTGTTTGGATATAGACGACTATAATAGACTATATAGATCCACCGAATTTCCAGTAATGTCAGTCTTTTATGTGTTACCTAAGATCCACAAAAATGTACTACCTCCACCCGGTAGGCCTATAGTGTCAGGACGCGACAATCTCACAGATGTCACGAGTCAATATGTGGATAAATTTCTTAGACCTTTTGTGGAATCACTCCCGTCCTACCTGAAAGACACCAAAGACGTCCTACTTAGACTACAGGACATGGAAGTACCACCAACCACTTGTCTGGCTAGTCTTGATGTAGAGGCCCTCTATAGTAACATTCAACACAATCTAGGCCTGAATGCGGTGAGCTTCTTTCTAGGCACAAGAGGGCAGCACCTCCATGAACATAATAAACTACTGCTTAGACTACTTGAGTTCATACTTACGCACAACATTTTCATGTTTGATGGTCGCATCTACCACCAGCTGAGGGGCAGTGCGATGGGGACAGCGTGTGCCCCGTCGTATGCTAATCTGTTCCTGGGCTGGTGGGAGGATCGCATTGTGTTTACGGAAGATCTATCCTTCTTTACATCACACATACTATATTGGGGCAGGTTCATAGACGACGTGCTTATACTATGGGAAGGCCCTATTCCGTTGTTTGAAGATTTTGTGAGCATCCTAAACAATAACCAGGTGGGGATGAAATTTACCCACGAGATACATCCCAAAACTATCAATTTTCTCGATCTTACTATCACTATCAATGAGAGGAGTTGCATTGAAACAGAGATTTTCCGCAAACCGACCTCTACAAATGCCCTACTGAAATGGGAGAGCTCTCACCCTAGCTCCCTTAAAAAGGGCATACCAGTTGGTCAGTTTCTGCGCGCCAGGCGGAACTGTTCATCAGAGTTCGCTTTTAATAAAGAATGCAAACTTCTGCGCAGACGGTTCAAGCAACGCGGTTTTCCTGAGAAGGTTATTGATAGTGCCCATAAAAGGGCGCTAGCGACCCCGCGGATTGAGACCCTTTCAGTTACAAATAAGAAAGAAGGAAAAAACACCAACCTATTTACAGCCCAGAGCAGAGCTATTATGTGCAACCCTACACCTACTATCAGTACACCGAGATTGATTGGGACCTATACGGAACATTCTCAGTTTGTGTTTAACATCATGAAACACTATTGGCCGATTCTGCAAAAAGATAAGGATCTCGTTAGACACCTGCCTTCACATCCAGTAATCACATATAGAAGGTCAGCTAACCTTCGTGATATGCTTGTACATAGCACCTTCTCTAACACTATTGAACCTACAAGGACTTGGCTACCCCCGAAACCCACGGGGTCTTTTAGGTGTGCTAGATGTAAGGCCTGTAGATACATTCCCACTACAAAGTCCTTTACAGCCCCCCATAGCGGTAGAACCTTTGAAATAAAATCTTTCATCAACTGTGAAACAAGAGGGGTGGTATATGGAGCAAGGTGCCCCTGCAATCTGTGGTATATTGGAAAAACCACCCGACAATTTAAGGAAAGGGTGCTGGAACATGTGGGTCACATCAAGCACAAAAGCAGCACCCCGATTGCACGACATATGAATGAATTTCATAGCGACTGCCGTTTTAGTATTGTTTTTTGGGGGATACAATGCTGGAAAAAGGACAGAAGGGGTGGGAATTTTGACCGTAAACTCACACAGATTGAATCTGAGTGGATTTTCCGTCTGGATACCATCGCTCCCCGTGGCCTCAATGAGGATTTCAATCTGGCATGTTTTCTGTGAACCTCTTACCATTCTCCATATCTATGTGTGTAACATCCAGTTGGTATTGCATTCATTTTATAACATATTATGGGGTTGAGCGATCAACATTTATGGGTTTGGGTGTTCCACCTAGTGTCATTATTCTGCATTGCTTAACATTGGTTAACACGGTTGCATTACAGCATTTATATTTATTTTATTTTATTGTTGCCTCCATTTGGCCTCCCATCTGATGTCCACTGCGCCTGGTGTAGCGGGAGGGATTCCTTCCGAATCCACGTCTGCCCCCCCCCCCCCCCCTCTAAACCCCCCTTGTGGCCAGCTCCATGTGTATATAATCAGCCCATGCATCGTTTTATGTCTATATATGCTGTCAATTGTGCCACTGGCAGCCTCCTCTGGTTTCTGGGATATGTATAATGGCAAGAGGTGGTTGGCATGGTAACCCAGCACACACTCCTCATCACCCTGTCAGATGCGAGTGGGAGTGCCGCTGCTCAGTGCACGACACCCCACACGCCCACTGGTAGGGGGCGTTGTTGCCATGACCATCTCTGACGGCTGATGATGCAGGGACGCGCTGTATGTGACAGCGAGCGTCCGTTGCTATGGCTACCCGCACGTACGATGATGCAGGGACGCGCTGTATGTGACAGCGAGCGCCCGTTGCTATGGCTACCCGCACGTACGTTGGGCGTGCGAGCAAGTGGGCGGATGCGCTGTGACGTCACAGCGGCATTCGACACACATTCAGCTTCAGTGCGGCTGTGGCCTCTAGACTATTGGTCCAGCCGCGCTGCATCACATGGGGGTGTCTCCTATTGCCATGGTAACACCTGCACGCATTTGGCTACACGGGGGGCGAAAGTGATATACCGAGCAGCCGCCGCTATACACATTTACAGCCACTGTACATCTATTGCATGGATCGGCCAGGATACAAATTGGCCAGATAACTACAGTGGGCTGCTGCAGGATGTGCCATTTGGCCTATTACGCAGATGAGGGCTGGCCTCCATTACACCTCTGGGGGAGTTGTTTAGGAGGGAGTGGCTACCCCCTTTCCACCCACCGGGTGTGGCTACCCCCTTCCCACCCACCGGGTGTGACCCATTTCCTGCTGGACCAGGTATTTAAGCAGTGGCTTGTCAGTACACAGGTAGCTTTGACTTAAGCTACTGGGGCTGTGATTGGGGGTTCTTTGTATATATTGTGTATAGCATTGTACATATTGTATAGCACCTTCTGAGGAAGCCTGTTAGGGTGAAATATGTTCATATTAGGGTGATTCACATTTGTATAGCACTGTGCACTTTCTACCCTCCATTACTGCCCCACTCTGGGATTGGCAGTGCCGGCAGTACTCTGGGTACCCCGCTGGCCACTATTGATGCACAGTTGGCCAGGGGTGATATCCCATATCCTGCACTGCGATATCCAGTGTGTAAGCACCAGCCATCTATGAGATAGCTACACCCCGCTTTCTTTTAACGGGGGGGATCAGCAAAGACCCTCTATATTGGCATTGGTGCGCCCCTGCTACGCTAATAGGGTACACACCGTTTGGGCCCCGCACCGCAGGGTGACCCATTTTTTAGCACCACTTGGTGTTTTTATTTTGGAGTCTATTTAACCTCCTATTTATACCTATAGGGTTTGTCTTTTTAGACATAGTGTCTAACATCTGTATTTGTAAGCTATGATTAAGGAGCCAGTCATTGCTCTGATATGCGTGAGCTTTTACCTGTAACACTGATGATGGATTACAGAATAAAGATTTTCTACTTCACCCTACCATTTGGTGCAGCGGGATTTCCTTGGTTATTCATGAACTTTCAGCACTTAAATTTCCTGCTCCCATCTGTGCATTACAAGTGAATGCAGCAGTCTCCCCCTTCTTCTTCTATGTCAGGAATCAATGAGAGGGATCAGACTCTTTTGATTCAGTCTTACATTTTTAATTTAGATCAAGCTGTCCAACTTACAGGAAAACAGCAGATTTCAGATTGGCCTAGATTATCTCAGGATGAGTTCCAAAGGAAGTTGATGGAGAAAGACACCGCTGGATGTTTAGAAATTCCAAAATCTAAGAAAGCCAAAGAGGTACATTTTCAGATTGGGGAAGAGATGTTTCAGGGCCAGGGAGGTAGTAGAAAAGGTCAGTTTAAAGGGAGTGAAAAAGTTAGGAATATTCAGGGGAATAATCAGGGTGGCAACAGAGGTAGAGATGGCCCAAAACTCTGAGTTTCGGTTCGCTAACCAGGTTTGTGAACCTCCCGCGAAAGTTCGGTTCACGCAATCTTTCGAGAACCGCAATAGACTTCAATGGGGAGGCGAACTTTGAAAACTAGAAAAAGTTATGCTGGCCACAAAAGTGATGGAAAAGATGTTTCAAGGAGTCTAACACCTGGAAGAAGGGCATGGCGGAGTGGGATACACGCCAAAAGTCCTGGGGAAAAATCAGGATTTAACGCAAAGCAGCGTTTTAAGGGCAGAAATCACATTGAATGCTAAATTGCAGGCCTAAAGTGCTTTAAAACATCTTGCATGTGTATACATCAATCAGGGAGTGTAATTAGAGTACTGCTTCACACTGACACACAAAACTCACTGTGTAACGCACCGCAAACACAGCTGTTTGCGTAGTGACGGCTGTGCTGGACTGGTGCGCACCATGGCGAGAGTGCAAGCCCATATGGTCGCCGGGCTGTGGTAGCTCAATGATAGAACAGTGACTGTCCAGCTGATCAAATTTGGTCTGTCCACAATGAAGCAACGAACTTATTATCTTTGGTGTGCCACCCCCCTGAGACACTCATATAGCCAGCGGTCATTGCTTCATTGTGATACGCAAGCCCCTTCACCGCGGCAAGGTAATGATCACGAAGGGGAATGGGCACATGTACATGCCTTTTGTTTTGTTGTTGCAGCTGCAGTGCAGCCAGAAAAATTAGGCAGGCATGTACACGCACCAGAAAAATTAGTATAGCGGCCGCTGCTAGCAGCGGCCTTAAAAATTCAGGAATCCGTCTGGAGTCCTGGACCCTGTTGGTGGTGGCGGAGAAGGCAAGCAGCCTGCAGGCAGAGATGCTGTGTGTGGGGACTGACTTAGTCTTCAGGCAGTTGCCTTCCGGGATCCATGCCTCATTCATTTTGATAAAGGTCAGGTACTGAACACTTTTGTGACTTCTCTTCTCAGAGACAATGCCTCAAGCTGTGCTGAAGGTCCTTTCTGACAGGATGCTTGAGGCAGGGCAAGACAGATGTTAGATGGAAAATTGGGACAGCTCTGACCACAGGTCAAGCCTGCGCACCCAGTAGTCCAAGGGTTCATCGCTGCTCAGTGTCTACATCCACACTTAAAGGGATACTTAAGTCAAAATTAAAAAATGATTTTTACTCACCTGGGGCATCCCTCATCCCCCTGAAGCTGTGTGGTGCCCTCGCAGCCTCGCTCCGATCCTTCTGTCCCCTCCAGCGGCTACTTCCGGGTTCGGATTTTGACTTAAGTATCCCTTTACGGCCAGGTAGTCAGCTACCTGCCGTTCCAGGCGTTGGTGGAGGGTGGATCTGGAAGGGCTAAGGCTAAGGCACTGTAATGCATACTTGCCAGCTTGTTCTGCATGTGCTGCATCCTTTCTGCCTTCAGGTAAGTCGGTAATATGTCCGCCACTTTGTGCCTATACCGAGGGTATAGTAGCGTGGCCACCCAGTACAGGTCATTCCCCTTGAGTTTTTTTATACAAGACAAGACAAGACAAATAACATTTATATTGCGCTTTTCTCCCTCAACAGGCTGGACAGCATGAAAGACGCCATCTGCACAAAGTTGGATCCAGATGTACTATCCAACTCCTCTTGCTCTTCCTCAGTGACGTCAGGAAAGTCCTCCTCCTCCCCCCAGCCACGAACAATACCACGGGAACATTGAGCAGCACAAGCCCCCTGCGATGCCTGCTGCAGTTGTTCTTCTGCCGCCGCCTCCTCCTCCTCCACAGAAACATCTTCCTCATCATCCGAGTCTGACTACCTCTTCCCCACACGACTCTTACTCCTCCCCCCCCCCCTCTGTGCTGCCGCAGGTGTTGAGGAAACATCTGGTTCTGATAAAAATTGCTCCCACAACTGTTCCTGCCATAACTGATCTTCTTCACGCTCCTCCACAGCTTGATCCACCACTCTACGCACGGCATGCTCCAGGAAGTAAGCGTACGGGATCAAGTCGCTGATGGTGCCTTCACTGCGACTCCCCAGGTTGGTCACCTCCTCAAATGACCGCATGAGCCTGCATGCATTTCACATCAGTGTCCAGGTGTTGGGCCACAACATCCCTATCTCTCCAGATTGTGTACTTTTACTGTAATTGTACAGGTACTGGGTGACTGCTTTCTCCTGTTCTAGCAGGCGAGAGAACATGACCAGGGTCGAATTCCAGCGAGTCGGGTAATCACATATCAAGCATCTCACCGGCAAGTTGTTTCTCCGCTGAATGTCCGCAAAGCGTGCCATGGCCGTGTAAGACCGCCTGAAATGCCCACACAAATTCCTAGCCTGCTTCAGGATGTCCTCTAAGCCTGGGTACTTTGACACAAATCTTTGTGTCAGCTTTTTCAAATTTAAAGTGGAAAGGAGATTGCTGCCATTGTCACACACCATGTTGCCGATCTCCAGCTGGTGCGGGGTCAGCCACTGATCCACCTGTTTGTTAAAAGCAGCCAGGAGAGCTGCAACAGTGTGACTCTCCACTTAGAGGCAAGACATGTCTAAGATGGCGTGACACCGTCGTACCTGGCATGCAGCGTAGGCCCTGCGGAGATGGGGCTGTGTACCTGGAGAGGAGATTGTGGCACCAGCCAAGAAGGAGGAGGAGGAGGATGACAACAGCAAAGAGGATGTAGCAGGTGGAGAGGAGGTGGCAGGAGGGCTGCCATCAAGCCGTGGAGGTGTCACAAGTTGGTCCGGTGCACAGCCACGTACTCCCTGCTTGCCACTGGTCACCAAGTTGACCCAATGGGCTGTGTAAGTAATGTAGCGTCCCTGACCGTGCTTGGCAGACCAGGAATCCGTGGTCAGGTGGACCCTTGACTCAATGCTGTGTGCCAGAGATGACACCACTTGCCTCTCCACTTCACGGTACAGTTTGGGTATCACCTTTTTAGAGAAATAATTTTGGCCTGGCATCTTCCACTGTGGTGTCCCAATGGCCACACATTTACGGAAGGCCTCAGAGTCCACCAGCTTGTATGGTAACAGCTAGTGAGCTAATAGTTCCGCCAAGCCAGCTGTCAGACGCCGGGCAAGTGGGTGACTGGCAGAAATTGGCTTCTTCCGCTCAAAGATTTCCTTCACGGACACCTGGCTGCTGTGGGCAGAGGAGCAGGTACCGCTCAAGGGCAGAGGCGGAGTGGAGGAGGGTGGCTGTGAAGATGCAAGGGAGAAAGCGGCAGAAGATGCTGCACCTCAAGGAGGAAGAGGAGAAGGAGGGTGGCTTTTCTTTTGTGTGCTGCTTTTGCTCAGGTGCTCTTCCCATTGCAGTGTGTGCCTTTTCTCCAGGTGCTTTCATAAGGCACTTGTCCCTACTTGAGTGTTGGCCTTTCCACGGCTCAATTTTTGGAGACAGAGAGAACAGATGTCATTGCTCCGATCTGAGGCAGACACAATAAAAAAAATTCCAAACCGCTGATCTTCCCTGGGGTGATGGCACTATGGTGGCATCAGCAGCTGACATTGAAGGGCATGTTGGCTGGCTGTACATAGGTGGCAATACATGGCACCAGACACTGCCACTAGCTGTTTGACAACGAGCTCCCCCTGCTTCTTTCAGGAACTCTTCTCCTCCTGCTCCTCTCTGACCCCCCCCCCCCCCCTCTGAACTGTCCCCTTGGTCATCTTGTCTTTTAGGAACCCATGTGGGATCCGTATCATCATGATTATCCTGCCCAGCTTCGCTTGCCTCAGACACCTCCAAAACTGCACCAACAGCAGGTACTTCATCAACCTCCTCCTCACACATTACGTCAATAGTGTTGCCTAACTCACACATATGAGGTGGTGTAACTTGCTTAGCGCCTTCATCTTGTTGTAGCGGTAGTGGCTTTGAATCAGTGATTTCACCACCAAATAACTCCTGCGAAGTGTCAAATGCAGCGGATGTGGTGCTTGTAGTAGCTCTGGTGACTGCGGAAGATGAGGTGTTCTGTGTTAAATAGTCAACCACGTCCTGACAATCTTGGAAGATGATGGCACGTGCCTTCTTCTGAGCACTGTACTTTGGACCAGGGCCGCACGAAATCACATCAACTTGACCTCGCACAGACCTGCCGATTGGCCTTCCTCTGGGTCTGCCTCTACCTCTTTCTCTACCTGTTTTGTCCGTTTTGTCCATATCGGGGGGGGGGATGAAGTAAAAGGTATGCACTGACTTGACTAATACAATGTGCAGTCACACAGGTGAAGTTAACAGGTATGCACAGAGTGGTATATCACACTGCATGCACTCACGTAGGTAGGTGTATATCACACTGCGTGCACTCACGTAGGTAGGTGGGTGCACTGAACACAACAGGTAGGTATATGCAGTGATGAGGTGGGTTCACTGAACACAACAGGTAGGTATATGCAGTGATGAGGTGGGTGCACTGAACACAACAGGTACGTATATGCAATGATGAGATGGGTTCACTGAACACAACAGGTAGGTATATGCAGTGATGAGGTGGGTTCACTCAACACAACAGGTAGGTATATGCAGTGATGAGGTGGGTTCACTGGACACAACAGGTAGTTATATGCATTGATGAGGTGGGTGCACTGAACACAACAGGTAAGTATATGCAGTGATGAGGTTGCTTCTCTCAACACAACAGGTAGGTATATGCAATGATGAGGTGGGTTCACTCAACACAACAGGTAGGTATTTGCAGTGATGAGGCAAGAGCCTAACTAATCTTTCCCTATGAGAGAGTCTACAGCAGCTGTCCCTTCTCGAATTAGTGCAGGCACATGAGTGAGTGTAACGCCTTTTATAAGGGGGGGGAGTGGCTCCAGGAGGGAGTGTAGCCTGATTGGCTACAATGTGCCTGCTGACTGTGATGTAGAGGGTCAAAGTTGACCCTAATAGTGCATTATGGGGGCGAACGAAACTTTCGGAAAAGTTTGTGGTTCTCTGCGATCGCGAAACCCGGAAGTTCGCCTGGAACAGTTCTCCGGCGAACCATTCGAGCCATCTCTAAACAGAGGTAGATGTAATTACCCTAATCAAAAACGGGCAGGTTGTTTTAATTGTGGGAGTTTAGATCACTGGAGAAAGGAATGTCCACATCCTCCTAATTATAGGAATAATCAAAGGCATCAGAACCAGCCCACCCCATTGTTCCAACAACCTCAACACATGAGTCATCCACAACAGGGTACATATAATCAGCCACAAGTTCAGCCACAACAAGGTCAGGCTCAGGCACCCAAGTTTCACATTCCCTGGGGAACACAACAACAATGACGAGGCCCAGAGGAATATATCCCAGCGTATACAATGATCTCTTCCTCTTATAAAGACTCGCCAATGATTGTTTTATTAGTTGAAGGAAAGCGTATTCCTTTCCTTGTTGACTCAGGTGCTACTTGTGTGAAGATTTTTATAAGGTACCAAGAGAAACTACTACGTCCTCCATGGGTATCCATGGGATACTCACCAAATCTTACAAAACTCCTTTTTTGACAGTGGAACACACACACACTCAGAACACTTTGTTTTTTCACCAGTTCAGACTTATACCAAATTGTCCTGTTAGTTTGTTGGGTCGAGATCTTTTTGGGCCATTACAATTACAAATGGGGACTGATCCAAGAGGGAAGTTCCATGTTACTTCCTCTATCATTCCAATCCAGACTCCCGATTTCATTTATTACATGGTTATGGAAGTACCTCCCCCAGAATTGGAGGATGTACCTCCTGACATCTGGTCCTCTAATGAGGCAGATGTGGATCTTGTTTCATGTATACAATACAAGGCCATACTTAAACCAGATTGTACGCCAGTTTACATCAAACAATACCCATTGTCTCCAGAAAAGGAGGAAGGTATTTGTCCTTTACTTGAGTCTTTCCTTAAAAAGGGTGTTATAAGGGAAATAATTCCATCTTATAATTCTCCTACAAATCCCTTAAGGAAGAATGACAACTCCTTTAGGTTCATCCAAGATCTACGGGCAGTAAATGCTCTAGTTGTGCCGATAGCGCCCATTGTCCCAGACGTGCCATCTCTACTATCATCCATACCAGCTGATGCCACCGTCTTCAGTGTCATTGATTTAAAAAAATGTGTTTTTCAGCGCCCAAGTTGACAAGGAGACACAGCCACTCTTTGCTTTCACTTTTAAAAATCTGTTGTCCTGTTGTCTACTCCATTGTCCTTCAAGCTACTCTGAGGCCCTGGGCTCCCGGTTTTGGATCCATCCTACTCCAGTATGTTGATGATTTATTTATTTGTAGTACTACTCAGAAGGCCTGCCAGGTAGATGGAATCAGTCTTTTGAAATGGTTACATTAGTGTGGTCACAAAGTCTCAAAGCAAAAGTTACAATGATGTCAAGAAAGTGTTGAATATCTGAGTTTTGTCCTTGAAAAGGGGGAGAGGCACATTAGGCATGCAAGAATTGCTGCCATAGTGGGTCTGGTCTGCCCACAATCCAAGTAAGAAATGCTAACCTTTCTTGGAATGATCGGGTATTGTCACCAATGGATACCTGATTGTTATTTTTATGACAATGTCTTCAGAGAATGTACAAAACAAGACAGCCCAGAATTAATTATATGGTCAGATGAAATGTTAGAAGCTTTTACTCACTTAAAAAATGCAATTATTTCGATTTCTGATTTAGGCCTCCCTGACTATGGCGTGATGTTTCACCTATTTGCCAGGGACAACTGTAAAACCATGGCGGGAGTCGTAGCTCAGGAGCACGGAGGCACGTTGTGCCCTGTTGCTTTTTTATCAAAAGTGGTCCCTTCGCAGGTACAAGGCATGCCTGTGTGTCTCAGAAGTTTAACTGCTTGTGCAATGGTAGTTGAGATGGCTACATAAATCACTCTAGGACATCCTACCACTCTCCATACTTCCCATAACGTGCATAGTTTATTGAAAAATGTCCACACCCAACACATGTCTGCTCAAAGACTCAGTGGATAGGAGATACTTCTCCTATCCAATCCACAGTTGCATATCAAATACTCAGCTCCCACATTTGGCCCAGCCGTTATCCTTAATGGCCTCTTAGGCTCAAGGGTGAGCAGGATGGAATTGCGCCAGAACATGGCTGTGCGGACATCATACACCAAGACACATCACCTAGGTCTGATATGTCCTCTACACCAATTCCAGGAGCTCCTGATGTTTTTGTAGATAGTTCTTGTTCAAGGCCAAATGACAACACTTACCATGCAGGTTATGCAGTTGTTCAACTACCAGACATAGGTAACCCTATCCTATTCAGATCAGCTCAGGCAGCAGAATTGATCGTGCTCACTAGAGCATGCAGACTCTTCGAGGGAAAAGAGGTAAATATTTACTTAGATAGCAGATATGCCCATGGAGTAGTTTGAGATCATGGAGTCATTTGGCAGAGGTGAGGTTTTATTGCAGCAGATGGGAAACAAATTTCTCATTCCACTTTAGTCACAGACTTACTGGCTGCTATTCAGCTACCTGCAAAGCTTGTAATCTTGCATTGTAAAGCCCATATAGTCAGACAGGACCACATTTCTAGGGGGAATGCTTTTGCAAATGCCACAGCAAAACAGGCCAATGCTAGCTCCAGAAATCACGTTGGGCTTGATTCACAAAGCTGTGCTAAGGCTAGGTCCACACTAGACACAGATGCAGGACGGACACTGCAGTCCGGATCCGGGGAAGATTAGGGGAAGTACCACCGTACTGCAAACTGATGAAAGTGCATCAGTTTTGCATCAGTTTTGTATCAGTTTCCGTTCAGGTTTTTCCCTGACAGAAAACGTCTCTATCATTAGGAAGGAGTGGGAGGATTTTTTGGGCCAATCATAAAGCTCAGGCTATCCGTTTTCACATCCGTTTTTTGCCTGTGGAGCTGGAGATGCATTTTCTCATTGCTTTCACTACCCCTGCGTGTATCCGTGGTCCTGATCCGTTGCGTGAAAATGCAGCAGGTCCGGACCTTCCGTTCAGGTTTTGAAAATGGATCCCCGCAAACGCAGACGGATCCATTTTTTACTTGGGAGAGGCTGGCTGCTATTTTAAACATTAGTATCCGGGACTCCGTTTTTCATCAGGTTTGAAAAACGCAGCCACGGATACGTTTCCGGACCTAGTGTGGACGCAGCCTAACTGTTAGCACGCTGGTGAAAAGCCCATTATCAGGCCTAAAATCAGTTTAGGAGTGATAAAATAAACTCGCGCGCAAAGTTTTGCGCATAAAGTTTTACGCACGTCAACGCCATTAAACCCTATGCGACATTTTGCGTGCACCGGACTTGCGCGAGTTTTTCCCTCAAAGCAGTGCTAACCTACTTAGTGCAATGCTTATCACGCCCAAAAGTCTTTAGGCGTGCTAACTAGGTTAGCACCACTTTGTGAATCAAGCCCATTGTCTCAAGACCTCCTCCAAGAGCTCCAAAGTTGGGCTACTGAAGTAGAACGCTCTATTTGGGAAGCAAAAAATGCAATTCAAGACCCTAAGACGGGTTTGATTTGCAAAGATATGAGACCGTGTATTCCTGGAGATAGTGTGCCTCTTTTGGTTGCCCAGTATTACGGTATAGGACACAGGTCCATTGAGTCAACAAAAGCTCTTATAAAGATGGATTTTTACATTTATGATCTAGACATGTATGTTAGAAGATTTATTGGGAGGTGTCTCATATGTCTTAGAAATAATCCGCATAATCCCATGAAGGCTCATCATCAACACCTGGAGTATCCTACAACACCATTTTCACACTTACAGATTGATTTTACTCACATTCCCAAAGCCAACCAGGGTCAGAAGCAAGAGTATGCATTGGCTATTGTGGATATGTTTTCCAGGTGGCCAGAAGTGTTTCCAACCAAAAATAAAACAGCCCAAATAGTTGTTAAAATTTTGCTGAGAGAATTATCCCTAGATGGGGAATACCAGTGCAAATTAACTCAGACAATGGACCAGCGTTCATTGCAACTGTAACTAGACATCTTGTTAGTGCACTTAGAGTCGAGTGGAAGTTTCATTTGCCCTATCACCCTCAGAGTTCAGGCATAGTAGAGAGAATTAATAGGACCCTAAAAGACAAACTCAAAAAGTACTTCCCATAGTGTTAGGTGAAATAAGGATGCAGCCAAATAAGAGTACAGGTCACTCACCTTTTGAAGTGTTAATGGGACGACCATTTCCAACAACTTGGGGCACAAGGCCCTATGTTCTAGAATCAGGAGATTTAGGAGTAGTGCAGGAAGATTATATGAGGAGACTCATTGCTACTCTTGATCAGTTTGAAGAAAAAGTTGCTCGTACATGTCCTTTCACAGGTTCCGACGCACTGTTTCCAACCTGGAGATGTGGTGATTAGTGGTGCTCAAATACCCCTTTTTAAAATTCGAGTTTGGTCGAATTCGAATAGTAAATTATTCGAGGTCAGTCGAATATTCGAGTCGAATAATTTTTACTATTCGATTCGACCTCGGAATTCGAGCTCACTATTCGAGTCGGTATTCGAGCTCATTATTCGAGCTGACTATTCGAAATGGCCTTAAATAGCTTCCAACACTTGTTTTGAGGGTGAATGATGCAAGAAACCTCTTTTTTCCAAGTAACAACAGCAAGTGATTATGTGGGGATGTTCCTTTAAAAAAATAAAGGTGAAAAGAGAAGTTGTGTCCAGAATTTTGTTCAGTACTGTATATACTTCTTCTTCTTCTTCTTCTTCTTCTTCTTTATCTTCTATATCTTCTTCTTCTTCTTCTATATCTTCTTCTTCTATATCTTCTTCTTCTATATCTTCTTCTATATCTTCTTCTTCTTTTATATTGTCTTCTTCTTCTTCTTCATCTTCTTCATCTTCTTCATCATCATCTTCTTCTTCATCTTCTTTTTCTTCATCTTCTTCATCTTCTTCATCTTCTTCTTCATCTTCTTCATCTTCTTCTTCATCTTCTTCATCTTCTTCATCTTCTTCTTCTTCATCTTCTTCATCTTCTTCATCTTCTTCATCTTCATCATCTTCTTCATCTTCTTCTTCATCTTCTTCATCTTCTTCTTCTTCTTCATCTTCTTCTTCTTCATCTTCTTCATCTTCTTCATCTTCTTCTTCATCTTCTTCATCTTCTTCTTCATCTTCTTCATCTTCTTCATCTTCTTCTTCTTCTTCATCTTCATCTTCTTCTTCTTCATCTTCTTCATCTTCTTCTTCTTCATCTTCTTCATCTTCTTCATCTTCATCTTCTTCATCTTCTTCATCTTCTTCTTCATCTTCTTCATCTTCTTCTTCATCTTCTTCATCTTCTTCATCTTCTTCTTCTTCTTCTTCTTCATCTTCATCTTCTTCTCCTTCTTCTTCTTCTTCTTCTTCTTCTTCATCTTCTTCTTCTTCATCTTCTTCATCTTCTTCTATATCGTCTTCTTCTTCACTTATTTCTCTTTTCAAATTTTTTTTTTTAAAGAAATGCAGCTATTTTTGAGCGTAACAAATAGCTGGTGGCGCACGCATGTTGGAAGCGCCATTGTATGTGCTCCCTGGCAGTGGAAACACACAGACAGCAGGAGGTAAATTCTGCAGCAGGAGGAGGAGGAGGAGTGTGTGGCAGCAGGCAGTCAATGAGGCAGGCAGCGTGACATAATAGCCCTGGTACCTAGCGGTGATACCAGGGCTGTAAATAAACACAGCAGGCAGGAGGTCCCAGACAGCGGTCGTGCAGCCCACATTGTGTCCAATACACAACTGGGACAACACAGTTTTCAACCCGGGCACCTCAGAAAAATTAAACCTTTTTTTTTTTTGGTTTTTTTTGTTTTGTTTTTACAACAAATTACACAGATATAGCTATTTTTTGACGTAATAGCTGGTGGCAGAGTGGCAGCAGAAGGTAAATCTGTGTACCCTGGCAGTGGGAAACACAGACAGACAGCAGCAGCAGCAGGAGGAATGGAGGAGTAATGATGTGTGCAGCTATTGTTTGACGTAATAGCTGGTGGCAGACTGGCAGCAGAAGGTAATTCTGTGTACCCTGGCAGTGGGAAACACAGACAGACAGCAGCATCAGCAGGAGGAATGGAGGAGTAGTGTGAGTGTGGCAGCAGGTAGGCAGCGTGACATAATAGCCCTGGTACCTAGCGGTGATACCAGGCCGTAAATAAACACAACAGGAGGTCCCAGACAGCGGTCGTGCAGCCCACATTGTGTCCAATACACAACTGGGACAACACAGTTTTCAACCCGGGCACCTCAGAAAAATTAAACCTTTTTTTTTTTTTGGTTTTTTGGTTTTGTTTGTAAAACAAATTACACAGATATATAGCTATTGTTTGACGTAATAGCTGGTGGCAGAGTGGCAGCAGAAGGTAAATCTGTGTACCCTGGCAGTGGGAAACACAGACAGACAGTAATGTGAGCAGCTATTGTTTGACGTAATAGCTGGTGGCAGAGTGGCAGCAGAAGCTAATTCTGTGTACCCTGGCAGTGGGAAACACAGACAGACAGCAGCATCAGCAGGAGGAATGGAGGAGTAGTGTGAGTGTGGCAGCAGGTAGGCAGCGTGACATAATAGCCCTGGTACCTAGCGGTGATACCAGGCCGTAAATAAACACAACAGGAGGTCCCAGACAGCGGTCGTGCAGCCCACATCGTGTCCAATACACAACTGGGACAACACAGTTTTCAACCCGGGCACCTCAGAAAAATTAAACCTTTTTTTTGTAATGGTTTTGTAGTTTTGGTTTTACAACCAATTACACAGATATAGCTATTTTTTGACGTAATAGCTGGTGGCAGAGTGGCAGCAGAAGGTAAATCTGTGTACCCTGGCGTTGGGAAACACAGACAGACAGCAGCAGCAGCAGGAGGAATGGAGGAGTAATTATGTGTGCAGCTATTGTTTGACGTAATAGCTGGTGGCAGACTGGCAGCAGAAGGTAATTCTGTGTACCCTGACAGTGGGAAACACAGACAGACAGCAGCAGCAGGAGGAATGGAGGAGTAGTGTGAGTGTGGCAGCAGGCAGGCAGCGTGACATAATAGCCCTGGTACCTAGCGGTGATACCAGGCCGTAAATGAACACAACAGGAGGTCCCAGACAGCGTTCGTGCAGCCCACATCGTGTCCAATACACAACTGGGACAACACAGTTTTCAACCCGGGCACCTCAGAAAAATTAAACCTTTTTTTTTTTAATGTTTTTTTGGTTTTGTTTGTAAAACAAATTACACAGATATATAGCTATTGTTTGACGTAATAGCTGGTGGCAGAGTGGCAGCAGAATGTAATTCTGTGTACCCTGGCAGTGGGAAACACAGACCGACAGCAGCAGCAGCAGGAGGAATGGAGAAGTAATGTGAGCAGCTATTGTTTGACGTAATAGCTGGTGGCAGTGTGGCAGCAGAAGGTAATTCTGTGTACCCTGGCAGTGGGAAACACAGACAGACAGCAGCAGCAGGAGGAATGGAGGAGTAGTGTGAGTGTGGCAGCAGGCAGGCAGCATGACATAATAGCCCTGGTACCTAGCGGTGATACCAGGCCGTAAATGAACACAACAGGAGGTCCCAGACAGCGTTCGTGCAGCCCACATCGTGTCCAATACACAACTGGGACAACACAGTTTTCAACCCGGGCACCTCAGAAAAATTAAACCTTTTTTTTTTTTAATGTTTTTTTGGTTTTGTTTGTAAAACAAATTACACAGATATATAGCTATTGTTTGACGTAATAGCTGGTGGCAGAGTGGCAGCAGAATGTAATTCTGTGTACCCTGGCAGTGGGAAACACAGACCGACAGCAGCAGCAGCAGGAGGAATGGAGGAGTAATGTGAGCAGCTATTGTTTGACGTAATAGCTGGTGGCAGAGTGGCAGCAGAAGGTAAATCTGTGTACCCTGGCAGTGGGAAACACAGACAGACAGCAGAAGGGCAGTACACAGCAGCCCACTGTAGGTGTAAAATGTGTGGCTGCAGGCGACGTAATAGTCAAAGTGAACCAGGCTGGCTTAGTGAGCAGGAGCCAGGAGGTGGTAAAGGGTGGTAAGGCACATTAACGATGGTTCTTAGCCAGTTCATGTCCCCCTCTCACCGACAACAGGGGCCAGGAACTCGCCTTCCACCCACGCCTGGTTCATCTTGAGAAACGTCAGTCTGTCCACAGACTTGTGAGACAGACGTGAGCGTTTCTCGGTGACCACACCACCAGCTGCACTGAAGCAGCGCTCGGACAGCACGCTGGAAGGGGGGCAGGACAGCACTTCCAGGGCGTACTGCGCCAGCTCGCTCCAGATCTCCAGGCGTTTGACCCAATACTCCATGGGATCAACAGGGGCATCGCTGTCAAGCCCGCTGTAGGACCCCATGTAGTCAGCCACCATGCGGGTCAGGCGCTGGCTGTGACCGGTGGAGGATGCTGCTGCATGCACCTCCTCTCTAGTCACTGCTGCCGGAGCCTCTACAGTCCTGTAGAGCTCGTGGCTGAGAGACAGCAGGTCTGTGGGGCGCTTGCTGCTGGATGCAGGCACCTGCTGCTGCCTCTGTGCTGGCTGCTGGACAGTGGGGGTGGAAGGCTGGGGGAAGGCTTCCTCCAAGCGCTCAACAAGGGCCTGCTGCAAGCTCCTTATTTGTTGCGCTGGGTCTCCTCCTGCAGGCGGCAGGAACTGGCTCAACTTCCCCTTGAGGCGTGGGTCCAACATCATGCTGATCCAGATGTCCTCCCTCTGCTTCATCTGGATCACCCTGGGGTCCCTGCGCAGGCACGTCAGCATGTGCGCTGCCATTGGGAAGAGGCGGGCCACGTCTGCTGGCACATCGACGGCAGTGCTGCTGTCCTCATCCTCCTCCTCTGCCTCGTCAGCCTCATCCTCTCTCCACCCCCGCACCAACTCAGCTGCACTGTGCTGCTCCCCCTCATCAGCAGCAAGGTCAGGGACCTCCACCAAGTCCTCCTCCTCCTCCCCCTCAGAGGTGGACTGTGCAGCTCCTTGTCGCTCCTGCTGGTCCAAGGCTGCCGCTCCCTGTTCCAGCAAAGCATCGAGGGCCCTGTTCAGCAGACAAACCAGGGGCACCCACTCGCAGACCATAGCATGATCCCTGCTCACCATGTTAGTGGCCTGCAGAAAGGGAGCCAGCACTAAGCACACCTGCTGCATGTGCCTCCAGTCATCATCGGGGACGATGGACGGGATGTTGCTGGTCTTGTCCCTTCTCTGAGCGGCGAAAACAGTGGCCAGGGCAAGGTACTGTTTGACAGCGCGCTTCTGTTCAACCAGACGCTCCAACCTCGCCAGGGTGGAGTTCCAGCGAGTCGGAACGTCAAGGATCAGCCGATGGCGTGGCAGATGCAGCTCCTTTTGCACGTCTTCCAGGCTCGCACAGGCTGCAGCCGAGCGCCGGAAGTGACGCACAACGTTCCTTGCCGTTTCCAGCAGTTCGGCCATCCCCTGGTAGGTGCGCAAGAACTTCTGCACCACCAGGTTCAGCACGTGGGCAAGACAAGGGAAGTGGGTCAGGTTTCCCCTGTCTATTGCGGCAACCAGATTGGCCCCATTGTCGGTCACCACCTCTCCGACTCTGAGGCCTCTGGGGGTCAGCCAAATCCTCTCCTGCTCCTGGAGTTTGGCCAACACATGGGTTGCCGTCAGCTTGGTCTTCCCAAGGCTGACCAAGTGCAGCAGCGCTTGGCAGTGGCGGGCCTTCACGCTACTGCTGAGGCGGGGGGTTTGGCCAGGTGTGCCGGAGGATGGTAGAGGATCGGAGGAACCTGCTGCAGTTCCCCTGACCCTGCGGGGTGGCACCACCCACTGTGTTGCTGCTGCTGCTGTGCCCGCTGCTGCTCTCCCATCCTCACCCCCTTCCACCAAGCTGACCCAGTGGACAGTGAAGGACAGGTAGCCTGTCCCGAAGCGGCTGCTCCAGGAGTCCATGGTGACGTGGACCCTTTCACCAACCGCGTGCTCCAGCCCTCGCTCCACATTGGCCATCACAAAGCGGTGCAGTGCAGGAATGGCCTTGCGGGCAAAGAAGTGTCTGCTGGGGAGCTGCCAGTCTGGGGCTGCGCAAGCAAGCAGCGCACGAATGTCGCTCCCCTCCTGCACGAACGTGTACGGCAGGAGTTGGGAGCACATGGCCCGTGCCAGCAAGCCGTTCAGCTGCCGCACGCGACGGCTGCTGGGAGGCAGAGCCCTAACCACCCCCTGGAAGGACTCGCTCAAAAGGCTCTGGCGTGGCCTTTTGCTGGCACGGGAATCAGCAGACACAGCGGAGGAGGCCACTGAGGACTGGCTGCCAGAACAGGCCTCAGTGTCGGCGGCAGGAGTTGCAGAGGGGGGAGGAGCAGTGCGTTTCCGCACTCCTGCTGGTGCTGCTGGAGGAGCAGGAGGGCGGGTGGCTGCTGTTGCTGCTGCTGCTGAAGGCTGTGCAGTGATGGGTGTGGTGCCACTGCCAGCACCAGATGCCTTCAGCCTCTGGAACTCCTCATGCTGGTGGAAATGTTTCGCAGCAAGGTGGTTGATGAGCGAGCTGGTGCTGAACTTTAAGGGGTCTGCACCTCTGCTCAACTTCCGCTGACAGTGGTTGCAAGTGGCGTACTTGCTGTACACAGTGGGCATGATGAAATATCGCCAGATTCGTGACAGAAACATCCCCCTACGGCATGGAAGCGCTGCTGCCTGTCTCCCTGTGGTGGTTGGGGGGGGGGGCTTGGGTGGGGCTGGTGGTGGTACTGGCAGATGCTGCTGCTGCTGCTGCTGAGCCTGAGACACCAGCAGGCTGTGGGACCTGCCTACTGCTGCCAATGCTTGCAATGATGCGCCTCCTTGCAAGGCCCACAAGCGCATCCTCCTCCTCCTCCTCAGAGCTGTTGAGGACGACATCCCCTGGAGGTGGTGGCACCCAGTCTCTGTCTGTCACCGGGTCATCATCATCCTCCCCCTCCTGAAACATGTCCTGCTGGGATGATGACCCCCCAAACTCCTCTCCTGATGCATGGATGGGCTGCTTGACTGTCGCCACAGTCTTGCTGTCCAATCCCTCATCCCCCAAAGTGCCCATCAGCATCTCCTCCTCCAAATCGCCAACAACAGCAGACAATACCCTGATGGTGCCTGGGGTAAAAATACTGCTGAGTGACAGGTCGCCAACTTGTGACGGTGAACTGGCCTCCTCCCCAGACCCTGCTGGGCGGCTGCTGCGAACAGGGGTGGTGGTGGTGGTGGTGGTGAGGGTGGAGGCCTCGGATGCAGAGCTGATGGCGGGCTGCTCATCCTCCGTCATCAGTTGCACCACAGTGGATGCATCCTTTTCCTCAATGGGACATTTCCGACCCGGCTGGAGGAAAATAGGAGCAGGTGCTACACACTGCTGCTGCTGTGTCTCTGCAGCGTGAGTTGCAGATGCTCCTGCTGGGCGGCGCCCAAGGCGTCCACGGCCAGTGGCTATGGGAGGAATGTTAGCCACTGACGCTGCTGCTGCTGCTGCGGAACTGTGCATGGTGGCGCGGCCGCGGCCTACCACAATGCTGCTCCCTCTCCTCCTGATTCCCTTGCTGCCCTTTCCCTTGCCCAAACCGCGCTGGCTGCCACTTCCAGACATCTTCGATGTTTTGGGCGTAAAGACAAAAGTTTTTGAAAAGGGCGGGAGAAAAGTGGGGTACTTTAATGGAGTGGGTTGGTGGGTGAGGTGACTGAGTGAGTGTCCCGACTCGCTAGTACAGTAAGTAAGTAGTAACAGTCAGGAAGTACAACTAGCAGCAGTTACAATAATCAGTAGTAATCACAAGGAAATAGAGTGTGTGTACACTACAGACAGTGAGTGCACGCACGCGCAAACACGCGCAGGAGCTGGCCTATGAACAGAGAGTGAGTGAGTGTCCCTAGTACAGTAAGTAAGTAGTAACAGTCAGGAAGTACAACTAGCAGCAGTTACAATAATCACTATCAGTAGTAATCACAAGGAAATAGAGTGTGTGTACACTACAGACAGTGAGTGCACGCACGCGCAAACACGCGCAGGAGCTGGCCTATGAACAGAGAGTGAGTGAGTGTCCCTAGTACAGTAAGTAAGTAGTAACAGTCAGGAAGTACAACTAGCAGCAGTTACAATAATCACTATCAGTAGTAATCACAAGGAAATAGAGTGTGTGTACACTACAGACAGTGAGTGCACGCACGCGCAAACACGCGCAGGAGCTAGCCTACGAACAGTGACTGAGTGAGTGTTCCTACTACAGTAAGTAAGTAGTAACTGTCAGGAAGTAGAATTTACAATAATCAATCAGTAATCAGAAGGAAATAGAGTGTGTGTACAGTACACAGACAGTGAGTGCACACACACACACGCAGGAGTCCGAGCTAGTAGCCTAGTATGAACAGTGACAGTGAGTGTCCTAGTACAGTTACAGTAGTATATAACAATCACTAAGTAGTAAAGGGACAGCATAAATACTGTCTAATACTATCTAATACTAATACTGTCTAATACTGTCTAATACTAATGAGAAATAAACTAACAGAGGACAGGAGGACAGCTGCCCACACAGGCAGGCCCTGAGGCCTAAAGCTGTAAGCCTGCAGCAGCTGGCCTGTCTCTATGTAACACAAAAGCTACTAACTAAAATACAATGTCTATCTAACTAACAACAATATAGGTGTGTATAGGAGGTGTATGTGAGCAAAAACGCTAGGTAAATGACCACAATAAAGCTCTTGCTAAGCCAAAGCACAAAGGAGCAACTCTCTCTCTATGCAAGTCTCAGGCAAGGACGGAGAAACGGAACATGGTGGCCGCTATTTATAGGGTAGGGGCTGGCCAGGGTCCCCCTCTGTGATTGGCTGCCGTCAGAGGGCCTGGGAGCCCTCTGATTGGCTCTAAGGACATCAATCTGGGCTATGACGCTATTCAAGCTTGGTATTCGAGCTCGAATAGCGCCGTTTGCTCGAATAGCTCGAATAGTGAATGGGCTATTCGCGTTTACTCAAATAGCCCATTCGAATAGCCGCAGCTATTTGGAGCTCGAATACCGAGCTCGAATAGCTGAAAAAGAGCTCGAATATTCGAGCTACTCGAATATTCGAGCTCTGCTGAGCACCACTGGTGGTGATTGTCCAGAGGCTGTCCAAGGGCAAGAAGCCAGACCATGTTTCTTTTGGCCCAGCAACCAGTCGTTGCTGTCACCAGGACTGTAATCCTGACAGAGGAATCGCCTACTTGGGTTCACGCCAGCAAAGTCAAGAAATGTCGGAAGGTTGACTGTCAGAAGGAGGATGAGCCAATCCATAAAGAGGGTAGCCAATCCCTGAAGAGAGGTGAAGCAGATAATTATAAGTCCTTGAAGAGTGGCCAGCCGGTGCCGGAAGATTCCCGGAATGATCCAGTACAACTTGAGAGGAAGGAACAGGATGATTGCAATGCTGAATCCTGGCCTTCTCTGTTGTTTCATAATTAGCATAACTTTACTCATTTTCCTGCCTATATGGTTTGGGACAAATTGTTACTATGCCACTTTTGATTTAGGTCCATTCAGAAAATTATGTTTAACCAAGCCTCTTCCTAACCCTATCCGAAGCACCTCATATCTTTTGCTTTCAAGAAACTTCACAATCACAGGCACAGACATATACAGGGTCTTCTCAAAAAATTAGCATATTGTGATAAAGTTCATTATTTTCTGTAATGTACTCATAAACATTGGACTTTCATATATTTTAGATTCAAATACACACAACTGAAGTAGTTCAAGCCTTTTATTGTTTTAATATTGATGATTTGGGCATACAGCTCATGAAAACCCAAATTTCCTATCTCAAAAAATTAGCATATTTGATCCAACCAATAAAAGAAAAGTGTTTTTAAAACAAAAAAAGTCAACCTTCAAATAATTATGTTCAGTTATGCACTCAATACTTGGTCGGGAATCCTTTTGCAGAAATGACTCCTTCAATGCGGCGTGGCATGGAGGCAATCAGCCTGTGGCACTGCTCAGGTGTTATGGAGGCCCAGGATGCTTTGATAGCAGCCTTAAGCTCATCCAGAGTGTTGGGTCTTGCGTCTCTCAACTTTCTCTTCACAATATCCCACAGATTCTCTATGGGGTTCAGGTCAGGAGAGTTGGCAGGCCAATTGAGTACAGTAATACCATGGTCAGTAAACCATTTACCAGTGGTTTTGGCACTGTGAGCAGGTGCCAGGTCGTGCTGAAAAATGAAATCTTCATCTCCATAAAGCTTTTCAGCAGATGGAAGCATGAAGTGCTCCAAAATCTCCTGATAGCTAGCTGCAATGACCCTGCCCTTGATAAAACACAGTGGACCAACACCAGCAGCTGACATGGCACCCCAGACCATCACTGACTGTGGGTACTTGACACTGGACTTCAGGCATTTTGGCATTTTCCTCTCCCCAGTCTTCCTCCAGACTCTGGCACCTTGATTTCTGAATTACATGTAAAAGTTGCTTTCATCTGAAAAAAGTACTTTGGACCACTGAGCAACAGTTCAGTGCTGCTTCTCTGTAGCCCAGGTCACTCGCTTCTGCCGCTGTTTCTGGTTCAAAAGTGGGTTCATGCTTCCATCTGCTGAAAAGCTTTATGGAGATGAAGATTTCATTTTTCAGCACGACCGGGCACCTGCTCACAGTGCCAAAACCACTGGTAAATGGTTTACTGACCATGGTATTACTGTGCTCAATTGGCCTGCCGACTCTCCTGACCTGAACCCCATAGAGAATATGTGGGATATTGTGAAGAGAAAGTTGAGAGACGCAAGACCCAACACTCTGGATGAGCTTAAGGCCGCTATCGAAGCATCCTGGGCCTCCATAACACCTGAGCAGTGCCACAGGCTGATTGCCTCCATGCCACTCCGCATTGAAGGAGTCATTTCTGCAAAAGGATTCCCGACCAAGTATTGAGTGCATAACTGAACATAATTATTTGAAGGTTGACTTTTTTTGTTTTAAAAACACTTTTCTTTTATTGGTTGGATCAAATATGCTAATTTTTTGAGATAGGAAATTTGGGTTTTCATGAGCTGTATGCCAAAATCATCAATATTAAAACAATAAAAGGCTTGAACTACTTCAGTTGTGTGTATTTGAATCTAAAATATATGAAAGTCCAATGTTTATGAGTACATTACAGAAACTAATGAACTTTATCACAATATGCTAATTTTTTGAGAAGACCCTGTATGTACCAGGGGACAAAAAGATGCCAGGAAGGAATAGTATAGAGGTAGATGAACATATGAGTACACACACACACTTGCAATCCATAAGAGATCCCTTCCAGGCCACATATTACTGTCATCAAATGCATCTCGGGGTAGAGTTTTTGTGTCCCGGCAGCAAGGGATAACAACATTTTGGTTTAACTCCTCAAACACTGCTATGGCTGCCTATACTTTTGATTACTGTGATATTGTGGCCTGTGATGAACCTGCTGACAGACAACAGTATATATGTAAACATAGTTATGCCTACATATTGGGGTCAGGACTGTCATTATTGGGGTGCAGTGGGCTGGACTACTGGTCCAGACTTGGGTAATAAGCCTCAGTCTGCTCAAGATAGGAAGGACAAGGCTGGAAAGGTACTCTTGACACGTATGACTGTGTTCAAGCCCAGAAGTGCCCTAGGGGGTGGAGGAAACAGTCATGGTCTTGTCCTAACCATTGAGAATCCTGGGGCTTATGATACAGGAAAGTATATCCTCGGATCGAAGATCTTAGGAGGGGCTAATGGAAAATTGGGTTCTTTTTTTTTGAGAGATATGTATACCGATCCTGGATGGAGAGAGCCTGTATCTCGAGCAAAATCTCTTAAACCCAAATAATCATCTTCCAGGAATATAGTCACCATTGCGGATCCTAGTTTTGAAGATGCTATGGCAATGGAGATTGGGTATTCTGATATCAATTTATGGTTAGAATGGATGAAGTACACTGCATACTCACCTAATATGACAAATTGGTATGTTTGTGGACAAGCCCGCCCACATCTAGGGACAGTACCTCTGAATTTACCAATTACTGTAGAAGAGTGTTTTCTGAGCCTTTACACTAATTCTACTGCAGGTGCAGTGTGTGAAAGCTGGAAAGCTAAATACCCCATTTTGACTAAACCCACCATGTTAGACAGCCCAATAACTATATATCCGGGAAATTACACTTGTTTTGCTAATTACAAAGGGGCAGGGAGAGCTTTGGGAATTTCTTTGAAGGGTACTGTGGCAGGTATAGCAATGTTACTATAAGTAAGGTTCAAAATCAGTCAATAGGGGATGTGTGGTGGATTTGTGGAGATAGTAAGATTAGACCCATGTTAGAAGAATTCTGGACTGGAGAATGTGCTCTAGCTAAATTACTTATGCCCATACATATTTTAGGTGAGAAAGTAAATAATGATCTCACCCCTTCTAGTTCCAAGTCAGGTAAGAGCAAGAAAGAGGTGGTTGAGGAAAACCTAGACCCGCATGTTTATACTAATGTTCTAGGTATTCCAACAGGAGTTACTGATAAGTTTAAAGCTAGAAATCAGGTGGCCACGGGGTTTGAATAAATTATATTTCCATGGCTTACTGTTAATAAAAATGTAGATTGGATTAATTACATTTACTATAATGAACAGAGATTTATAAATTATACTGGAGATGCCTTAAAAGGTATAGCTGAGCAATTAGGTTCTGCCACTTCTATGACCTTCCAGAATAGAATGACACTTGATATGGTTTTAGCAGAAAAGGGAGGAGTATGTACATTTTTAGAGGGAGCGGGCGGAGCTTGTTGCACATACATACCTAACAACACTACACTAGCGTAGCAGGAAAAATCACTGTAGTCAGTGTTGATCGGATACCTCATTATCCTATTCGAGTTTGGTCGAATTCGGATAGTAAACTATCCGAATTCACTCGAAGTTCGATATTCGAGTTAATCGAATATCCAACGTCACTATCCGAGTCTGTATTCGAGTAAAATATTCGAGCTGGCCTTAAATAGCTTTTTAAAACTTGTATTGGAGGTCAATGATGCATGAAACCACCTTTTTTATGAAGAAAAACATCAAGTGATTATGTGGTGATGTAGTAGTTATAAAAAAAAAAAGTATTAAAAATAGTTTTCCTCCTCCTCCTCCTCCTCCTCCTCTTCCTCCTCCTCCTCCTTCTCCTCCTTCTTCTCCTTCTCCTCCTCATTGCAAGCCACAGCGCCTTTTTCTGTTTACCCTGGCAGTGGTAAAACACAGACATCAGCAGGAGGAGGAAGTAGTTGCAGCTATTGTAGTGTGGTAATAGCTGGTAGGAGAGTGGGTGGCAGCAGAAAATAGTTCTTCTTCTTTTCTCCCTGGCAGTGGTAGCAGCACACAGACAGCAGAAGCTCAATGAAGCTACAGGAGGAGGAGGAGGAGTGTGTGTCAGGCAGTGTGATGTGACTGCTGCTGACATAATAGGCCCTGGTTCCTAGCGGTGGTACCAGGGCCGTAAATGAACATCATGAGGTTCCAGACAGCGGTCGTGAAGCCCACATTGTGTCCAATACACAATTGGGACAGCACAGTTTTCAACCCGGACACCTCTAAAATATTTTTTTTTTTTCAAAATAATGCAGCTATTTTTGAATTTTGAGCGTAAATAGCTGGTGGCGCATGGGCAGCAGCACCTTGTAATGTGTTCCCTGGCAGTGGAAAAATACAGACAGCAGGAGGAAATACAGCAGCAGGCAGCGTGAGGAGGATGAGTGTGTGGCAGACTGGCAGCAGGCAGGCAGGAGGGCAGGCAGCGAGACATAATAGGCCCTGGTTCCTAGCGGTGGACCATGGCCGTAAATAAACACCATGAGGTTCCAGACAGCGGTCGTGAAGCCCACATTGTGTCCAATACACAATTGGGACAGCACAGTTTTCAACCTGGACACCTCTAAAATAATAACACAAAATTATTACATTTTTTTTCAGAAATGCAGCTATTTTTGAGCGTAAATAGCTGGTGGCACATGGGCAGCAGCACCTTTTAATGTGTTCCCTGGCAGTGGAGACACAGACAACAGGGGCCAGGAATTCGCCTTCCACTCAAGCTTGGTTCATTTTGAGAAACATCAGTCTGTCCACAGACTTGTGAGACAGACGAGATCGCTTCTCAGTGACGACTCCACCGGCTGCACTGAAGCAACGCTCTGACAGTACGCTGGAAGGGGGGCAGGAGAGCACTTCCAGGGCGTACTGCGCAAGCTCGCTCCAGATCGGCAGGTGCTTGACCCAATACTCCATGGGATCAACAGGGGCAACGCTGTCAAGCCCGCTGAAGGACCCCATGTAGTCAGCCACCATGCGGGTCAAGCGCTGTCTGTGACTAGAGAAGGATGCTGCGGCAGGCACCTCCTCTCTAGTCCCTGGCAGCTCTACACTCATGTAGAGCTCGTTGGTCAGAGACAGCAGGTCTGTGGTGCGCGTGCGCTTGCTGCTGGTGGATGCAGGCACCTGCTGCTGCCTCTGTGCTGGCTGGACAGTGGGGGTGGATGGCTGAGGGAAGGCTTCCTCCAAGCGCTCAACAAGGGACAGCTGCAAATCCCTCATTTGTTGCGCACGGTCTCCTCCTGCAGGCAGGAACTGGCTGAGCTTCCCCTTCAGACGTGGGTCCAGCATCATGCAGATCCAGATGTCCTCCCTCTGCTTCATCTGGATGACCCTTGGGTCCTTGCGCAGGCACCTCAGCATGTGCGCTGCCATTGGAAAGAGTCTGGCCACGTCTGCTGGAACATCATCGACAGCCCCAGAGCAGACAGTCCTGTCCTCCTCATCCTCTGCCTCTTCCACCTCATCCTCTCTCCACCCCCGCACCAGTCCAGCTGCGCTCTGCTGCTCCCCCTCATCAGCAGCAAGGTCAGGGACCTCCACCAACTCCAAGCCCTCCTCCTCAGAGGTGGCCTGTGAAGCTGCCTGCAGCTGCTGCTGGTCCAAGGCTGCCGCAGCCTCTTCCAGCAGTGCATACAGGGCCCTGTCCAGCACACACACCAAGGGGACCCACTCGCACACCATTGCATGGTCCCTGCTTACCATGTTGATGGCCTGCAGGAAGGGTGCCAGCACTGAGCACATCTGCTTCATGTGCCCCCAGTCCTCTGTGGAGATGATGGATGGGAGGTTGGTGGCGGCACGCCCAGTTGCAGTGATGGCGGCAACTGTTGCTCGTGCAACGTACTGGCTGACAGCCTGCCTCTGTTCAACCAGACGCTCCAACATCGCCAGGGTGGAGTTCCAGCGAGTTGGAACATCGATCATGAGCCGGTGCTGTGGCAGGTGCAGCTCCTTCTGCACCTCTTCCAGGCTCTCTACGGCTGCAGCCGAGTGCAGGAAATGACGCACAACCTTCCTTGCCGCCTCAAGGAGTCAGTTTATCCCCTGGTAGGTCCGCAGGAACTTTTGGACTACCAGGTTCAGGATGTGCGCCAGGCAGGGGATGTGGGTCAGGTTTCCCCTGCTGATTGCAGCAACCAGGTTTGCCCCATTGTCGGACACCACCTCTCCGACTCTGAGGCCTCTGGGGGTCAGCCAATTCCTCTCCTGCTCTCGGAGTTTGGCCAGGACATGGTTCGCCGTCAGTTTGGTCTTCTCCAGGCTGACCAATTCCAGCAGCGCTTGGCAGTGGCGGGGCTTCGTGCTGCTGCTGAGGCGGGGGGTTTGGGCTGGTGTGCCGGAGGATGGAAGCGGATCAGAGGAACCTGCTGCAATTCCGCTGACCCTGCATGGTGGCACCACACACTGCGT
The DNA here is from genome assembly GCF_040937935.1 of Hyperolius riggenbachi. NCBI lineage: Eukaryota > Metazoa > Chordata > Amphibia > Anura > Hyperoliidae > Hyperolius > Hyperolius riggenbachi. The sequence goes on from NC_090655.1 coordinate 158,900,092, forward strand.
TGTTGCTGCTGCTCTGACAGTGCCCGATGCTGCTCCCCCCTCCTCACCCCCTTCCACCAAGCTGACCCAATGCGCGGTGAAGGACAGATAGTGGCCTGTCCCAAACCGGCTGCTCCACGAGTCCATGGTGACGTGGACCCGTTGACCCACCGCGTGATCCAGCCCTCTCCCGACATTGGCCATCACAGAGCGGTGAAGTGCAGGGATGGCCGTGCATGCAAAAAAATGTCGGCTGGGGATTGGCCAATCGGGGGCTGCACACATCAGGAGTGCACGCATGTCGCTCCCCTCCTGCACAAGGGAATAAGGCAGGAGTTGGGAGCACATGGCCCGTGCCAGCAAGCCGTTCAGCTGACGCACGCAATGGCTGCTGGGAGGCAGAACCCTGACCACCCCCTGGAAGGTGTCGCTGAGCAGGGTCTGGTGATGCCTTTTGCTGGCACGGGAATCACTGGAGGGAGCAGAGGAGGCCACTGAGGACTGGCTGCCAGAACAGGCCTCAGTGTCGGTGGCAGGAGTTGCAGAGGGAGGAGGAGCAGTGCGTTTCTGATGCACTCCTGCTGGTGCTGCTGGAGGGGGTGGAGGAGGGCGGGTGGCTGCGCCAGAGAGGTGGTGCCGTACGCAGAGGGCTCCTTCCCTCTGCTGAGCTGCTGGCGGCACTGGTTGCAGGTGGCATACTTGCACTCCACATATGGCAGGGTGAAAAAATTCCAAATTGGGGAGCTGAAGTTGCCCTTTCGGCTGGAAGGTGCTGCTGCTCTCCCTGTGTGGTTGGGGGGGGGGGGGGGGGGGGGGGGTTCTTGGTGCGGCTGGTGGCACTGGCAGAACTCTCAGCCTCCGGATCAGCACGCTGTGTGGCCTGCATACCACGCCCACTTCTGATCCTGCCTATGTCTGCGATGCTGATCCTTCTAGCAAGGCCCGCAGACGCATCCTCCTCCTCAGAGCTGATAACATTCCCAGGATCTGCCACCCAGTCTCTGTCCTTCACCCTGTCATCATCATCCTCCCCCTTTCGCAAACATGTCCTGCTGGGATGACCCCACAAACTCCCCTTCTGCATGCTTGGGCTGAGGGACAGTCACCACTGTCTGACTGTCCAAAGCATCATCCCCCAAAGTGCCCATCAGCATTTCTTCCTCCTCCAATTCTGCCGCAACAGCACTCCATAGCCCCGCTGTGCTTGGGGATAATAAGGTGCTGAGTGACAGGATGCTGGTGTTGCCCACTGGGGCCGGAGAACTGCACTCCTCCTCCCCAGGCAGTGCTGGGTGGCTGCTGCTGCTCTTGCGAACAGGAGTGGTGGCGGGGGTGGAGGACTCGGTTCCAGAGCTAATGGTGGCCTGCTCATCCACCATCAGTTCCACCACAGAGTCTGCGTCCTTCTCCTCAATAGGACGGCTACGACCTGGCAGTGGGAGGAACATCTGCGCCACACGCTGCTGCTGCTGCTGTGTCTCTGCAGCGTGACTCCCAGCTGTTGGGCGGCCAAGGCGTCCACGGCCAGTGGCTAATGGCGGAATAGCCACTGGTGCAGACGCAGAACTGCGCATGGTGGTGGCGCGGCTGCCACGCCCACGACCTCCTCTCTTGCTGATGCCCTTGCTGCCCCTGCCCAAACCGCGGCTGCCAGTGCCAGACATCGTATATTTTTAAGATTATACAAATGAAAAAAAAAAGTTATGTATAGGCGGGTGGGACAAGTGGGGTACTTTAATGGGGTGGGGCTGGTGGTGGTGGGTGTGTGAGGTGACGGACAGGTGTACTCTACAGCAGAGATCGGTGTAGCGCTAACGAGAGAGTGTGCAGTGCGCACACAAAGACCCTAGCTGACGCTGACTGACGGTGTCCCTATACACAGACTACAGTACAGTACAATTCAGCGAATACACAATACAAGTAATATAAACAATAGGACGGGTGTAGCACTAACGAGAGGGTGCGGACAGCGCAGACGTGCACTGCGCACACAAAGACCCTAGGTAACGCGGTGACGGATGGTTCCTATACACAGACTAGAGTACACTACAGTACTAACTAAACAATAGAAGAATCTAGCTAAACAATAGAACAGGTGTGACTAGATTACAGAGAGCAGATACAGGACAGGTAGCAGTAAAGCTGGGCCTTGCTAACTACAAAATAGTACAATAATCTATCTAACACAGAAGTAGTACAGTAGAGTAGGACAGGTGAGAGCACAGGTAACTAGAGACTAGAGCACAGAGCAGGGCAGGCTGCCTTGCCTAGGCACAGGGCCTAGCTGCTGCAGCTGCAGCAGCACCAGTGACAGTCTCCCTCCCTAGTCCCTAATCACACAAACTAAACTGCCTAAAATACAATCTATCTACAATACAAAGCAATACAGGTGAATATCAAGTGTTGGTGTGTAAAAACGCTAGGTGTTTTGAGCAATAAATGCACTTGCACAGACAAAAAGTACTGGAGCAGTCTCTCTCAGTACAATCAGTCAGTAAGTCGCAAGCAGGACGAGTGAGGCAACATGGCGCCCGCTATTTATAGAGGGGGGCTTGGCCAGGCTCCCCCTCTGTGATTGGCTGCAGTCAGAGGGCTGGAAGCCCTCTGATTCGCTTGTGAGGACTTGAGGTGACGTCTGACGTGACGCTATCCGAGCTTGTGACGCTATCCGAGCTCGGATAGCTAGGATATCTCCAGATAGCTGATTGCTATCCGAGTGCGCTCGGATAGCACAGCCGGATAGCTAATACTATTCGAGCTCGATATTCGAGCTCGAATAGTGAAAAAAGAGCTAGGATATCCGAGTATCTCGGATATCCTAGCTCTCATGAGCATCACTGACTGTAGTTATAAAAAAACTAGAAGACATGTCCATAGAACTTAAGGAGAATTCAGATGTAGACAGTAGACACTTCTTGGGCAAGCTTCTTTAATTTCTCCTGGCTTACAAGTTGGCTCAAGAAGCTTCTCATCTTTATCTTAGTCATAATTGTTGGTATTTTCCTGATTTATTTCCTGATTTATTTGGCCATCAGATTAGTCATATGTTGTATTGCTAAATGTACTTCATCATCGCCTGCCCATGCCTACATACATTATCTTTCACTAAGAGCTCCTGGCCGTAATCGTACCTACTATGATGCTAGTTCCACTGGAGAGGGACTAGTTAGAGCTCAGAATCATAATCCCCCCTACCAGAATGTTCCTCCTGAGGGTCCAACTTCAGTGTAGCCATTTTTCATTTGGAAAATGTCTAAAAAGGAGGGGATTGTAAGCATAGCACATACATTATCCACCATTTTGTATTTCTGTCAGCCATTTTAGTTCTAAGCTTCCAAGCCTCTAACTAATATCTCTAGTTTAAAGTGAACCTCCGGACTAAAAATCTACTCAGCAGAACTGAAAAGGCTTGGTGTTTCTTTAACAGTTTCACAGCATCAGAACTTTGTTTTTTTTTACCAAAGCATCATTTTTAGCTGCTTTTTAACTGCTTTTTTTCCCTGATGCTGTGCAGAGCATGATGGGATTTCCTATGTTGTTATTCACGTTGCCTAGCAACTGGAAGAGATGCTCAGGACACAGGACAGTTGGAACTGTGTCTCATGCTCCCTGTCACCTCCTTTCAACCAAAAAGATGGCTGCCATCATGAAATCAAACATTTCCCTGTTCTTTTAAAACAGTGTGGGTAAGAGATTATATTACCTATCTATTTTAATTAACATAACTAATGTAACTTAATGGCAGTATGTTTGTTTAGGCTGGGGTTCCTCTTTAAGATCAAAGAACATATTCATCATGCACTTCATATTCACTTCTGCTTTTCTGTCTAAATCTGGCTGTACGGGAAATTCTCTAACCACATCGGCTCAGCAAAACTGAAAGTGGTAGCTTGGGCGTTTGCCCAGATGTCAGGACATCTGTATCATCTGTCACATGTTTATGTGGGGATTTTCCTCTTATCTAGGTGAAAGGTTTCTTATATACCACGCCTGCGCAGCCATCATAATTTGTGTATAAAAGATCAGTGATGGGCCGAACCTCCGATTTAAGGTTCGCGAACCCTGTTCACGAACTGCCGCGGAAGGTTCGGTTCGCAGGAACTTCCGCAAACCGCAATAGACTTCAATGGGGAGGCGAACTTTGAAAACTAGAAACATTTCTGCTGGCCAGAAAAGTGATGGAAAAGATGTTTCAAGGTGTCTAACACCTGAGATCTTTCAGTGACTACAAGAGG
>NC_090655.1:158909305-159084305 GCF_040937935.1 Hyperolius riggenbachi
CTAAGAACAGCAGCAGACGGAGGTGGGCTGGAGGCATGGAAGGTATGTACTCCTTATACCCTACACAGTGCTGCAGTCAATTTTACCACAACCGTTCGGTTGTGGTATCCTTTAAAGTCCTTTGAACTTAAGTGATTAATTGCCTTATGACACACTATGAGATTTGGAAAGTGGGTATATTTACAATATGCAATGTACACACATAGCTGTATGTTTGTCTATGCACATTATGTTTGTATTAGGATTCAAAAAGGTTACTGCAACTTGACATTCAAGAGGATAAATTAAACACAGGTGGGAATATCCAGTAGTGACATACATGATCTTTACTGGAGAATAAGGATTATCAGTTATTAAGAAATGTGAGTTGGGTTTATCCCTTAAAGAGAAACTCCGACCAAGAATTGAACTTTATCCCAATCAGTAGCTGATACCCACTTTTACATGAGAAAAATAATGATTTTCACAAACAGACCATCAGGGGGCGCTGTATGACTGATTTTGTGCTGAAACCCCTCCCACAAGAGGCTCTGGTACCGTACGGTACTCTGGGCAAACTGTCACAATGTAACAATGTTCAGACAGGAAATAGCTGTCTGTTAAAGCCAGACCAGCTAGAAACAGCTCCATAATCTGCCCACAGTAACAATGTCACCATGTAATACAAGTCAGAATGTGAATCTGGGAGAGGAAAGATTTTACAATGAGCAAACACTGACTAAATCATGTATACATAATTATTGTAAAAATGAAGCACTTTTTTTATTACATTATTTTCACTGGAGTTCCTCTTTAAGGTTTACACTTAGATTTACTGCATAACTATTGCATTAACAAGAGGCTCTGTGTAGATCCAATGATGTACCTATGTCTCTCTATGCTAAAATTAGGTATCTACTGTGAAAACATACTAAATACACAGGGATTCCATGGATAGTAGTATTGAAGGACAAATTGTCACAGTGCTAGAAAGATTTTAAAAAGGAACTGTAATGACATATTGTAGAAAGCAGTAAATTATTCAGGATTAAAAATGTTGTGGTAATTTTCCTGGTTTCAGCATTAGAAACACATCCTATATCCATATATTGTTGTGTATTAGTCTGAAGCCATGTCCCTCAATTGATGTCAAGCTTATGCTGATTAGTTAAGTGCCCTTCTTCTCCCGGTGAATTCTGGGAAAGAACAGCTCAGCTAACGAGGCTTCTATCGGGCAAAAGAGGAGGTGGAGGAAGAAGGCCTGGGAGCGATCGGTGCAGAGGGGGCTGGAGGAAGCCCCATGTGTGTATAAAATGGTTATATCCTTATATATTAGGTACACTTTAAAACTAAAACCACAAGCACTGGTTCACAAGACAATCAGGGGTCCCAGAATCCCTGGATTCAGTTTAGAGGCAGTGAGGGTGATTCTCCTGGTGGTGAGAGCACCACCAGGAGAATCGCCCTCACTGCCTCTAAACTGAATGCTGATTGCAAAATATATGGAAAGCAAATGCACACTCCCAGCTAGCACATTCCCACTAGAGATGGCCCGAGCCTCCGATTTTCATTTCACGAACCGGGTTCGCGAACTTCCGCAGAAGATTCGGTTCACGTGAACTTTCACGAACCGCAATAGACTTCAATGGGGAGGTGAACTTTGAAAACTAGAAACACTTATGCTGGCCACAAAAGTGATGGAAAAGATGCTTCAAAAGGTCTAACACCTGGAGGGGGGCATGGCAGAGTGAGATAAATGCCAAAAGTCCTGTGGGAAAATCTGGATTGGACGCAAAGCAGCGTTTTAAAGGCAGAAGTCACATTGAATGCTAAATTGCAGGCCTAAAGTGCTTTAAAACATCTTGCATGTGCATACATCAATCAGGGAGAGTAATTAGAGTACTGCTTCACACTGACACACCAAACTCACTGTGTACCGCACCGCAAACAGCTGTTGGCGTAGTGATGGCCGTGCTGGACTGGTGCGCACCATGGCAAGATTGCAGGCGGTTTTCAAGCCCATATGGTCGCCGGACTGTGGTAGCTCAATGATAGAACAACAGTGACTGTCCAGCTGATCAAATTTGGTCTGTCCACAATGAAGCAACGACCTTATTATCTTTGGTGTGCCACCCCCCGAGACACTCATATAGCCAGTGGTCATTGCTTCATTGTGATATGCAAGCCCCTTCACCGTGGCAAGGTAGTGATCACGAAGGGGAATGGGCACATGTACATGCCTTTTGTTTTGTTGTTGCAGCTGCACTGCAGCCAGAAAAATTAGTATAGCGGCCGCTGCTAGCAGCAGCCTTAAAAATTCAGGAATCCATCTGGAGTCCTGTACCCTGTTGGTGGTGGCGGAGAAGGCAGTCAAGCGGCCTGCGGGCAGAGATGCCCGCATAAGCCTGCATGCATTTCACATCAGTGTCCAGTTGTTGGGCAGCAACATCCCCATCTCCCCAGATTGTGTCCTTTTACTGTAATTGTACAGGTACTGAGTGACGGCTTTCTCCTGTTCTAGCAGGCGAGAGAACATGACTAGTGTTGGGCGAACAGTGTTCGCCACTGTTCGGGTTCTGCAGAACATCACCCTATTCGGGTGATGTTCGGGTTCGGCCAAACTGTTCGGCCATATGGCCGAACTAAGAGCGCATGGCCGAACGTTACCCGAACGTTCGGCTAGCGCTATGATTGGCCGAACGGGTCACGTGTAGTGTTGGGCGAACATCTAGATGTTCGGGTTCGGGCCGAACATGGCCGAACTCCGAACATAATGGAAGTCAATGGGGACCCGAACTTTCGTGTTTTGTAAAGCCTCCTTATATGCTACATACCCCAAATTTACAGGGTATGTGCACCTTGGGAGTGGGTACAAGAGGGAAAAATTTTTTAGCAAAAAGAGCTTATAGTTTTTGAGAAAATCGATTTTAAAGTTTCAAAGGGAAAACTGTCTTTTAAATGCAGGAAATGTCTGTTTTCTTTGCACAGGTAACATGCTTTTTGTCGGCATGCAGTCATAAATGTAATACATATAAGAGGTTCCAGGAAAAGGGACCGGTAACGCTAACCCAGCAGCAGCACACGTGATGGAACAGGAGGAGGGTGGCGCAGGAGGAGAAGGCCACGCTTTGAGACACAACAACCCAGGCCTTGCATGAGGACAAGAAGCGTGCGGATAGCAATTTGCATTTTGTCGCCATGCAGTCATAAATGTAATACAGATGAGAGGTTCAATAAACAGGGACTGGAAACGCTAACCCATCACAGATGTTCATTGTTCATGTTACTTGGTTGGGGTCCGGGAGTGTTGCGTAGTCGTTTCCAATCCAGGATTGATTCATTTTAATTTGAGTCAGACGGTCTGCATTTTCTGTGGAGAGGCGGATACGCCACCGATCTGTGACGATGCCTCCGGCAGCACTGAAACAGCGTTCCGACATAACGCTGGCTGCCGGGCAAGCCAGCACCTCTATTGCGTACATTGCCAGTTTGTGCCAGGTGTCTAGCTTCGATACCCAATAGTTGAAGGGTGCAGATGGATTGTTCAACACAGCTACGCCATCTGACATGTAGTCCTTGACCATCTTCTCCAGGCGATCGGTGTTGGAGGTGGATCTGCACGCTTGCTGTTCTGTGTGCTGCTGCATGGGTGTCAGAAAATGTTCCCACTCCAAGGACACTGCCGATACCATTCCCTTTTGGGCACTAGCTGCGGCTTGTGTTGTTTGCTGCCCTCCTGGTCGTCCTGGGTTTGCGGAAGTCAGTCTGTCGGCGTACAACTGGCTAGAGGAGGGGGAGGATGTCAATCTCCTCTCTAAAGTCTCCACAAGGGCCTGCTGGTATTCTTCCATTTTGACCTGTCTGGCTCTTTCTTCAAGCAGTTTTGGAACATTGTGTTTGTACCGTGGATCCAGAAGGGTATAAACCCAGTAATTGGTGTTGTCCAGAATGCGCACAATGCGTGGGTCGCGTTCAATGCAGTCCTAGGCCGAAGAGGTCATAGCCTAGGGTCACAAAACCTGTTTATTTGGGCAATTTCAATGGTGGCGAGTCTGACGTACATAAATCGCAGCAATGGCCGTTAGCAACGTCTGAATCTCACGAAATGTCTCATGCAGGTAGAAGACATATTGTTAGACTTGGGCTCCAAAGATGGGTTCCCTACATCTCTGCAAACCAGAGTTACAGGGCTCCAAATTTGGTAAAATCACCCATAGGCTTTCATTGGGCCTCCTATTTACAGTTCCAAAATCTCACATCTTTTCAAAGGGCAATTACTCAGCAGTGGCAAATTTTCTAGCATTGTAGGGACCCTTAGGGGGAACATGACTGGTGAGTTTCGGGCCCCTAGGCCAAAGAGGTCATAGCCTAGGGTCACAAAAACCTGTTTATTTGGGCTATTTCAATGGCAGTGATGGTGACGTACATAAATCGCAGCAATGGCCGTTAGCAAAGTCTGAATCTCACGAAATGTCTCATGCAGGTAGAAGACATATCGTTAGACTTGGATTCCAAAGATGGGGTCCCTACATCTCTGCAAACCAGAGTTACAGGGGTCCAAAATTGGTAAAATCCCCCATAGGATTTCATTGCCTCCCTATTTCACTTTCCAAAATCTCACATCTTTTCAAAGGGCAATGGCTCAGCAGTACCAAATTTTCTAGCATTGTAGGGACCCTTAGGGGGAACATGACTGGTGAGTTTCGGGCCCCTAGGCCTAAGAGGTCATAGCCTAGGGTCACAAAAACCTGTTTATTTGGGCTATTTCAATGGTAGTGATGGTGGCGTACATAAATCGCAGCAATGGCCGTTAGCAACGTCTGAATCTCACGAAATGTCTTATGCAGGTAGAAGACATATTGTTAGACTTGGATTCCAAAGATGGGGTCCCTACATCTCTGCAAACCAGAGTTACAGGGGTCCAAAATTGGTAAAATCTCCCATAGGATTTCATTGCCTCCCTATTTCACTTTCCAAAATCTCACATCTTTTCAAAGGGCAATGGCTCAGCAGTACCACATTTTCTAGCATTGTAGGGACCCTTAGGGGGAACATGACTGGTGAGTTTCGGGCCCCTAGGCCGAAGAGGTCATAGCCTAGGGTCACAAAAACCTGTTTATTTGGGCTATTTCAATGGTAGTGATGGTGACGTACATAAATCGCAGCAATGGCCGTTAGCAACGTCTGAATCTCACGAAATGTCTCATGCAGGTGAAAGACATATTGTTAGACTTGGATTCCAAAGATAGGGTCCCTACATCTCTGCAAACCAGAGTTACAGGGGTCCAAAATTGGTAAAATCCCCCATAGGATTTCATTGCCTCCCTATTTCACTTTCCAAAATCTCACATCTTTTCAAAGGGCAATGGCTCAGCAGTACCAAATTTTCTAGCATTGTAGGGACCCTTAGGGGGAACATGACTGGTGAGTTTCGGGCCCCTAGGCCGAAGAGGTCATAGCCTAGGGTCACAAAAACCTGTTTATTTGGGCTATTTCAATGGTAGTGATGGTGACGTACATAAATCGCAGCAATGGCCGTTAGCAAAGTCTGAATCTCACGAAATGTCTCATGCAGGTAGAAGACATATTGTTAGACTTGGATTCCAAAGATGGGGTCCCTACATCTCTGCAAACCAGAGTTACAGGGGTCCAAAATTGGTAAAATCCCCCATAGGATTTCATTGCCTCCCTATTTCACTTTCCAAAATCTCACATCTTTTCAAAGGGCAATGGCTCAGCAGTACCAAATTTTCTAGCATTGTAGGGACCCTTAGGGGGAACATGACTGGTGAGTTTCGGGCCCCTAGGCCTAAAAGGTCATAGCCTAGGGTCACAAAAACCTGTTTATTTGGGCTATTTCAATGGTAGTGATGGTGGCGTACATAAATCGCAGCAATGGCCGTTAGCAACGTCTGAATCTCACGAAATGTCTCATGCAGGTAGAAGACATATTGTTAGACTTGGATTCCAAAGATGGGGTCCCTACATCTCTGCAAACCAGAGTTACAGGGGTCCAAAATTGGTAAAATCCCCCATAGGATTTCATTGCCTCCCTATTTCACTTTCCAAAATCTCACATCTTTTCAAAGGGCAATGGCTCAGCAGTACCAAATTTTCTAGCATTGTAGGGACCCTTAGGGGGATCATGACTGGTGAGTTTTGCCACTGCTGAGCCATTGCCCTTTGAAATGGTGTGAGATTTTGGAACGGTAAATAGGAGGCCCAATGAAAGCCTATGGGGGATTTTACCAATTTTGGACCCCTGTAACTCTGGTTTGCAGAGATGTAGGGACCCCATCTTTGGAATCCAAGTCTAACAATATGTCTTCTACCTGCATGAGACGTTTCGTGAGATTCAGACGTTGCTAACGGCCATGGCTGAGATTTATGTACGCCACCATCACTACCATTGAAATAGCCCAAATAAACAGGTTTTTGTGACCCTAGGCTATGACCTATTCGGCCTAGGGGCCCGAAACTCACCAGTCATGTTCCCCCTAAGGGTCCCTACAATGCTAGAAAATGTGGTACTGCTGAGCCATTGCCCTTTGAAAAGATGTGAGATTTTGGAAAGTGAAATAGGGAGGCAATGAAATCCTATGGGGGATTTTACCAATTTTGGACCCCTGTAACTCTGGTTTGCAGAGATGTAGGGACCCCATCTTTGGAATCCAAGTCTAACAATATGTCTTCTACCTGCATAAGACATTTCGTGAGATTCAGACGTTGCTAACGGCCATTGCTGCGATTTATGTACGCCACCATCACTACCATTGAAATAGCCCAAATAAACAGGTTTTTGTGACCCTAGGCTATGACCTCTTCGGCCTAGGGGCCCGAAACTCACCAGTCATGTTCCCCCTAAGGGTCCCTACAATGCTAGAAAATTTGGTACTGCTGAGCCATTGCCCTTTGAAAAGATGTGAGATTTTGGAAAGTGAAATAGGGAGGCAATGAAATCCTATGGGGGATTTTACCAATTTTGGACCCCTGTAACTCTGGTTTGCAGAGATGTAGGGACACCATCTTTGGAATCCAAGTCTAACGATATGTCTTCTACCTGCATGAGACATTTCGTGAGATTCAGACTTTGCTAACGGCCATTGCTGCGATTTATGTACGTCACCATCACTACCATTGAAATAGCCCAAATAAACAGGTTTTTGTGACCCTAGGCTATGACCTCTTTGGCCTAGGGGCCCGAAACTCACCAGTCATGTTCCCCCTAAGGGTCCCTACAATGCTAGAAAATGTGCCACTGCTGAGTAATTGCCCTTTGAAAAGATGTGAGATTTTGGAACTGTAAATAGGAGGCCCAATGAAAGCCTATGGGTGATTTTACCAAATTTGGAGCCCTTTAACTCTGGTTTGCAGAGATGTAGGGAACCCATCTTTGGAGCCCAAGTCTAACAATATGTCTTCTACCTGCATGAGACATTTCGTGAGATTCAGACGTTGCTAACGGCCATTGCTGCGATTTATGTACGTCAGACTCGCCACCATTGAAATTGCCCAAATAAACAGGTTTTGTGACCCTAGGCTATGACCTCTTCGGCCTAGGACTGCATTGAACGCGACCCACGCATTGTGCGCATTCTGGACCAATTACTGGGTTTATACCCTTCTGGATCCACGGTACAAACACAATGTTCCAAAACTGCTTGAAGAAAGAGCCAGACAGGTCAAAATGGAAGAATACCAGCAGGCCCTTGTGGAGACTTTAGAGAGGAGATTGACATCCTCCCCCTCCTCTAGCCAGTTGTACGCCGACAGACTGACTTCCGCAAACCCAGGACGACCAGGAGGGCAGCAAACAACACAAGCCGCAGCTAGTGCCCAAAAGGGAATGGTATCGGCAGTGTCCTTGGAGTGGGAACATTTTCTGACACCCATGCAGCAGCACACAGAACAGCAAGCGTGCAGATCCACCTCCAACACCGATCGCCTGGAGAAGATGGTCAAGGACTACATGTCAGATGGCGTAGCTGTGTTGAACAATCCATCTGCACCCTTCAACTATTGGGTATCGAAGCTAGACACCTGGCACAAACTGGCAATGTACGCAATAGAGGTGCTGGCTTGCCCGGCAGCCAGCGTTATGTCGGAACGCTGTTTCAGTGCTGCCGGAGGCATCGTCACAGATCGGCGGCGTATCCGCCTCTCCACAGAAAATGCAGACCGTCTGACTCAAATTAAAATGAATCAATCCTGGATTGGAAACGACTACGCAACACTCCCCGGACCCCAACCAAGTAACATGAACAATGAACATCTGTGATGGGTTAGCGTTTCCGGTCCCTGTTTATTGAACCTCTCATCTGTATTACATTTATGACTGCATGGCGACAAAATGCAAATTGCTATCCGCACGCTTCTTGTCCTCATGCAAGGCCTGGGTTGTTGTGTCTCAAAGCGTGGCCTTCTCCTCCTGCGCCACCCTCCTCCTGTTCCATCACGTGTGCTGCTGCTAGGTTAGCGTTACCGGTCCCTTTTCCTGGAACCTCTTATATGTATTACATTTATGACTGCATGCCGACAAAAAGCATGTTACCTGTGCAAAGAAAACAGACATTTCCCGCATTTAAAAGACAGTTTTCCCTTTGAAACTTTAAAATCGATTTTCTCAAAAACTATAAGCTCTTTTTGCTAATTTTTTTTTCCTCTTGTACCCACTCCCAAGGTGCACATACCCTGTAAATTTGGGGTATGTAGCATGTAAGGAGGCTTTACAAAGCACAAAAGTTCGGGTCCCCATTGACTTCCATTATGTTCAGAGTTCGGGTCGAACACCCGAACATCGCGGCCATGTTCGGCCTGTTCGGCCCGAACCCGAACATCTAGATGTTCGCCCAACACTAAACATGACCAGGGTCGAATTCCAGCGAGTCGGGCTATCACATATCAAGCGTCTCAACGGCAAGTTGTTTCTCCGCTGAATGTCTGCAAAGCGTGCCATGGCCGTGTAAGACCGCCTGAAACGCCCACTAGAGATGTCCCGAACGGTTCGCCGGCGAACGCTTCCAGGCGAACTTCAGGTGGTTCGCCTTCGCCGGCGAAGGCGAACTTTCCCGGAAGTTCGATTCACCCCATAATGCTCTATCAGGGTCAACTTTGACCCTCTACATCACAGTCAGCAGGCACATTGTAGCCAATCCGGCTACACTCAGCCCTGGAGCCCCCCCTTATATAAGGCAGGCTCTGGCAGCCATTACACTCACTCGTGTGCCTGCACATAGACAGACTAGGTCAACCTGCTGCTGCTGCAGACTTTTTCTCCTAGGGACAGATTAGTCAGGCTCTTGGCTTGTTAGCTTGCTCCTGGCTGAATCTTATTGCATTAATAGCACCCCTCATTCAACAGCTCTTTTCAGAGCTAATCCAGTTCTTGTGATCATTTTTTTTTCTGTGTGTCAAACTGACACTTGTGTTGCATAGACAGCATTGCTAATTCATAGTGTGTGTATGCCACTGCCAGCAGCCCAGCAGCACATTCAGTGACTACCTGTGTGTGTGACAGGGAGCTGCACATTGTACTACCCAGTACTGCATATACCTACTACTACATGTTTTGTTTAGTTAACCCACCTCATCACTGCATATACCTACCTTTGTGTTGAGTAAACCCGCCTCACTGCATCTAACTACCTTTATGTTGAGTGAACCCACCTCACTGCATCTACCTACCTTTAGTGTTCAGTGAACCCACCTCACTGCATCTAACTACCTATTGTGTGGAGTGAACCAACTTCACTGCATCTAACTACCTTTAGTGTTCAGTGAACCCACTTCACTGCATCTAACTACCTTTAGTGTTCAGTGAACCCACCTCACTGCATATAACTACCTTTAGTGTTCAGTGAACCCACCTCACTGCATATAGCTAGCTGTTGTGTTGAGTGAACCCACCTCACTGCATCTAACTACCTTTAGTGATCAGTGAACCCACTTCACTGCATCTAACTACCTTTAGTGTTCAGTGAACCCACCTCACTGCATATAACTACCTTTAGTGTTCAGTGAACCCACCTCACTGCATATAGCTAGCTGTTGTGTTGAGTGAACCCACCTCACTGCATCTAACTACCTTTAGTGATCAGTGAACCCACCTCACTGCATCTAACTACCTTTAGTGTTCAGTGAACCCACCTCACTGCATCTAACTACCTTTAGTGTTCAGTGAACCCACCTCACTGCATCTAACTACCTTTGTGTTGAGTGAACCCACCTCACTGCATATAACTACCTATTGTGTTGAGTGAACCCACCTCACTGCATCTAACTACCTTTAGTGTTCAGTGAATCCACCTCACTGCATATAGCTAGCTGTTGTGTTGAGTGAACCCACCTCACTTCATCTAACTACCTTTGTGTTGAGTGAACACACCTCACTGCATATAACTACCTATTGCGTGGAGTGAACCCACCTCATTGCATCTAGCTACCTTTAGTGTTCAGTGAACCCACCTCACTGCATCTAACTACCTTTAGTGTTCTGTGAACCCACCTCACTGCATCTAACTACCTATAGTGTTTAGTGAACCCACCTCACTGCATCTAATTACCTTCAGTGTTCAGTGAACCCACCTCACTGCATCTACCTAGCTGTTGTGTTGAGTGAACCCACCTCTTTGCATCTGACTACCTTTAGTGTTCAGTGAACCCACCTCACTGCATCTACCTAGCTGTTGTGTTGAGTGAACCCACCTCACTGCATCTAAATACCTTTTGTGTTCAGTGAACCCACCTCACTGCATATAGCTAGCTGTTGTGTTGAGTGAACCCACCTCACTGCTTATAGCTAGTTGTTGTGTTGAGTGAACCCACCTCACTGCATCTAACTACCTTTGTGTTGAGTGAACCCACCTCACTGCATATAACTACCTATTGTGTGGAGTGAACCCACCTCATTGCATCTAACTACCTTTAGTGTTCAGTGAACCCACCTCACTGCATCTAACTACCTGTAGTGTTCAGCAAAAATCTATTAACCCTTCGCACACTCACATGCAAATGTTCAAACAAATGCATTCACAGATTCACTCATCCAGGCACAACTGTTATCCCTACAGCTAAATTAAAAGCCAGGGTTTTAGTTCACAGAAGAATGCATTCTTATGCTTAGTCACCTATACTGCGCAGAAGTACCCAGGTAAACATAGGTGTCCTAACTCTGGCCCTGTAACATGCATAGTGCAGACATGCAAACACATTCATTGCATCAAACCTATCAATGGATTAGGAGCACACATCCTAACTTCCTCTCCTGGGAAAGACGGTGCATCTTACCAATCGCACAAGGGAGCTAACGTTATGTGTCCACGTGCACCATGCGCATACACCAGCATAAGCTGTGTGCATGCTGACAAATACATACAGTGGAAGGAGGGAGTGCACTGAATTGGACCCTAGCCACAGGGGTCAGTAGTAAAATGGAAATACATATATCCAGGCACATCGCCTCTAGTTAGGACATTAAATAAATTATTAGGGAAAGGGAGGTGCTGAAGGGGGTGTGGCTAGAAAACAGCAAAAATCTATTAACCCTTCGCACACTCACATGCAAATGTTCAAACAAATGCATTCACAGATTCACTCATTTAGCTGTAGGGATAACAGTTGTGCCTGGATGAGTGAATCTGTGAATGCATTTGTTTGAACATTTGCATGTGAGTGTGTGAAGGGTTAATAGATTTTTGCTGTTTTCTAGCCACACCCCCTTCAGCACCTCCCTTTCCCTAATAATTTATTTAATGTCCTAACTAGAGGCGATGTGCCTGGATATATGTATTTCCATTTTACTACTGACCCCTGTGGCTAGGGTCCAATTCAGTGCACTCCCTCCTTCCCCTGTATGTATTTGTCAGCATGCACACAGCTTATGCTGGTGTATGCGCATGGTGCACGTGGACACATAACGTTAGCTCCCTTGTGCGATTGGTAAGATGCACCGTCTTTCCCAGGAGAGGAAGTTAGGATGTGTGCTCCTAATCCATTGATAGGTTTGATGCAATGAATGTGTTTGCATGTCTGCACTATGCATGTTACAGGGCCAGAGTTAGGACACCTATGTTTACCTGGGTACTTCTGCGCAGTATAGGTGACTAAGCATAAGAATGCATTCTTCTGTGAACTAAAACCCTGGCTTTTAATTTAGCTGTAGGGATAACAGTTGTGCCTGGATGAGTGAATCTGTGAATGCATTTGTTTGAACATTTGCATGTGAGTGTGCGAAGGGTTAATAGATTTTTGCTGTTTTCTAGCCACACCCCCTTCAGCACCTCCCTTTCCCTAATAATTTATTTAATGTCCTAACTAGAGGCGATGTGCCTGGATATATGTATTTCCATTTTACTACTGACCCCTGTGGCTAGGGTCCAATTCAGTGCACTCCCTCCTTCCCCTGTATGTATTTGTCAGCATGCACACAGCTTATGCTGGTGTATGCGCATGGTGCACGTGGACACATAACGTTAGCTCCCTTGTGCGATTGGTAAGATGCACCGTCTTTCCCAGGAGAGGAAGTTAGGATGTGTGCTCCTAATCCATTGATAGGTTTGATGCAATGAATGTGTTTGCATGTCTGCACTATGCATGTTACAGGGCCAGAGTTAGGACACCTATGTTTACCTGGGTACTTCTGCGCAGTATAGGTGACTAAGCATAAGAATGCATTCTTCTGTGAACTAAAACCCTGGCTTTTAATTTAGCTGTAGGGATAACAGTTGTGCCTGGATGAGTGAATCTGTGAATGCATTTGTTTGAACATTTGCATGTGAGTGTGCGAAGGGTTAATAGATTTTTGCTGTTTTCTAGCCACACCCCCTTCAGCACCTCCCTTTCCCTAATAATTTATTTAATGTCCTAACTAGAGGCGATGTGCCTGGATATATGTATTTCCATTTTACTACTGACCCCTGTGGCTAGGGTCCAATTCAGTGCACTCCCTCCTTCCCCTGTATGTATTTGTCAGCATGCACACAGCTTATGCTGGTGTATGCGCATGGTGCACGTGGACACATAACGTTAGCTCCCTTGTGCGATTGGTAAGATGCACCGTCTTTCCCAGGAGAGGAAGTTAGGATGTGTGCTCCTAATCCATTGATAGGTTTGATGCAATGAATGTGTTTGCATGTCTGCACTATGCATGTTACAGGGCCAGAGTTAGGACACCTATGTTTACCTGGGTACTTCTGCGCAGTATAGGTGACTAAGCATAAGAATGCATTCTTCTGTGAACTAAAACCCTGGCTTTTAATTTAGCTGTAGGGATAACAGTTGTGCCTGGATGAGTGAATCTGTGAATGCATTTGTTTGAACATTTGCATGTGAGTGTGCGAAGGGTTAATAGATTTTTGCTGTTTTCTAGCCACACCCCCTTCAGCACCTCCCTTTCCCTAATAATTTATTTAATGTCCTAACTAGAGGCGATGTGCCTGGATATATGTATTTCCATTTTACTACTGACCCCTGTGGCTAGGGTCCAATTCAGTGCACTCCCTCCTTCCCCTGTATGTATTTGTCAGCATGCACACAGCTTATGCTGGTGTATGCGCATGGTGCACGTGGACACATAACGTTAGCTCCCTTGTGCGATTGGTAAGATGCACCGTCTTTCCCAGGAGAGGAAGTTAGGATGTGTGCTCCTAATCCATTGATAGGTTTGATGCAATGAATGTGTTTGCATGTCTGCACTATGCATGTTACAGGGCCAGAGTTAGGACACCTATGTTTACCTGGGTACTTCTGCGCAGTATAGGTGACTAAGCATAAGAATGCATTCTTCTGTGAACTAAAACCCTGGCTTTTAATTTAGCTGTAGGGATAACAGTTGTGCCTGGATGAGTGAATCTGTGAATGCATTTGTTTGAACATTTGCATGTGAGTGTGCGAAGGGTTAATAGATTTTTGCTGTTTTCTAGCCACACCCCCTTCAGCACCTCCCTTTCCCTAATAATTTATTTAATGTCCTAACTAGAGGCGATGTGCCTGGATATATGTATTTCCATTTTACTACTGACCCCTGTGGCTAGGGTCCAATTCAGTGCACTCCCTCCTTCCCCTGTATGTATTTGTCAGCATGCACACAGCTTATGCTGGTGTATGCGCATGGTGCACGTGGACACATAACGTTAGCTCCCTTGTGCGATTGGTAAGATGCACCGTCTTTCCCAGGAGAGGAAGTTAGGATGTGTGCTCCTAATCCATTGATAGGTTTGATGCAATGAATGTGTTTGCATGTCTGCACTATGCATGTTACAGGGCCAGAGTTAGGACACCTATGTTTACCTGGGTACTTCTGCGCAGTATAGGTGACTAAGCATAAGAATGCATTCTTCTGTGAACTAAAACCCTGGCTTTTAATTTAGCTGTAGGGATAACAGTTGTGCCTGGATGAGTGAATCTGTGAATGCATTTGTTTGAACATTTGCATGTGAGTGTGCGAAGGGTTAATAGATTTTTGCTGTTTTCTAGCCACACCCCCTTCAGCACCTCCCTTTCCCTAATAATTTATTTAATGTCCTAACTAGAGGCGATGTGCCTGGATATATGTATTTCCATTTTACTACTGACCCCTGTGGCTAGGGTCCAATTCAGTGCACTCCCTCCTTCCCCTGTATGTATTTGTCAGCATGCACACAGCTTATGCTGGTGTATGCGCATGGTGCACGTGGACACATAACGTTAGCTCCCTTGTGCGATTGGTAAGATGCACCGTCTTTCCCAGGAGAGGAAGTTAGGATGTGTGCTCCTAATCCATTGATAGGTTTGATGCAATGAATGTGTTTGCATGTCTGCACTATGCATGTTACAGGGCCAGAGTTAGGACACCTATGTTTACCTGGGTACTTCTGCGCAGTATAGGTGACTAAGCATAAGAATGCATTCTTCTGTGAACTAAAACCCTGGCTTTTAATTTAGCTGTAGGGATAACAGTTGTGCCTGGATGAGTGAATCTGTGAATGCATTTGTTTGAACATTTGCATGTGAGTGTGCGAAGGGTTAATAGATTTTTGCTGTTTTCTAGCCACACCCCCTTCAGCACCTCCCTTTCCCTAATAATTTATTTAATGTCCTAACTAGAGGCGATGTGCCTGGATATATGTATTTCCATTTTACTACTGACCCCTGTGGCTAGGGTCCAATTCAGTGCACTCCCTCCTTCCCCTGTATGTATTTGTCAGCATGCACACAGCTTATGCTGGTGTATGCGCATGGTGCACGTGGACACATAACGTTAGCTCCCTTGTGCGATTGGTAAGATGCACCGTCTTTCCCAGGAGAGGAAGTTAGGATGTGTGCTCCTAATCCATTGATAGGTTTGATGCAATGAATGTGTTTGCATGTCTGCACTATGCATGTTACAGGGCCAGAGTTAGGACACCTATGTTTACCTGGGTACTTCTGCGCAGTATAGGTGACTAAGCATAAGAATGCATTCTTCTGTGAACTAAAACCCTGGCTTTTAATTTAGCTGTAGGGATAACAGTTGTGCCTGGATGAGTGAATCTGTGAATGCATTTGTTTGAACATTTGCATGTGAGTGTGCGAAGGGTTAATAGATTTTTGCTGTTTTCTAGCCACACCCCCTTCAGCACCTCCCTTTCCCTAATAATTTATTTAATGTCCTAACTAGAGGCGATGTGCCTGGATATATGTATTTCCATTTTACTACTGACCCCTGTGGCTAGGGTCCAATTCAGTGCACTCCCTCCTTCCCCTGTATGTATTTGTCAGCATGCACACAGCTTATGCTGGTGTATGCGCATGGTGCACGTGGACACATAACGTTAGCTCCCTTGTGCGATTGGTAAGATGCACCGTCTTTCCCAGGAGAGGAAGTTAGGATGTGTGCTCCTAATCCATTGATAGGTTTGATGCAATGAATGTGTTTGCATGTCTGCACTATGCATGTTACAGGGCCAGAGTTAGGACACCTATGTTTACCTGGGTACTTCTGCGCAGTATAGGTGACTAAGCATAAGAATGCATTCTTCTGTGAACTAAAACCCTGGCTTTTAATTTAGCTGTAGGGATAACAGTTGTGCCTGGATGAGTGAATCTGTGAATGCATTTGTTTGAACATTTGCATGTGAGTGTGCGAAGGGTTAATAGATTTTTGCTGTTTTCTAGCCACACCCCCTTCAGCACCTCCATTTCCCTAATAATTTATTTAATGTCCTAACTAGAGGCGATGTGCCTGGATATATGTATTTCCATTCTACCTGTAGTGTTCAGTGAACCCACCTCACTGCATATACCTAACTGTTGTGTTGAGAGAACCCACCTCACGGCATCTAACTACCTATTGTGTTGAGTGAACCCACCTCACTGCATATATAACTACCTATTGTGTTCAGTGAACCCACCTCACTGCATCTAACTACCTTTAGTGTTCAGTGAACCCACCTCACCACATATAGCTAGCTGTTGTGTTGAGTGAACCCACCTCATTGCATCTAACTACCTTTAGTGTTCAGTGAACCCACCTCACTGCATCTAACTACCTTTAGTGTTCAGTGAACCCACATCACTGCATCTACCTAGCTGTTGTGTTGAATGAACCTACCTCACTGCATCTAACTACCTTTGTGTTGAGTGAACCCACCTCACTGCATATAACTACCTATTGTGTGGAGTGAACCCACCTCATTGCATCTAACTACCTTCAGTGTTCAGTGAACCCACCTCACTGCATCTAACTACCTGTAGTGTTCAGTGAACCCACCTCACTGCATATACCTAACTGTTGTGTTGAGAGAACCCACCTCACGGCATCTAACTACCTATTGTGTTGAGTGAACCCACCTCACTGCATATAACTACCTATTGTGTGGAGTGAACCCACTTTACTGCATCTAACTACCTTTGTGTTCAGTGAACCCACCTCACTGCATATACCTAACTGTTGTGTTGAGTGAACCCACCTCACTGCATCTAACTACCTATTGTGTGGAGTGAACCCACCTCACTGCATCTAACTACCTTTGTGTTGAGTGAACCCACCTCACTGCATATACCTAACTGTTGTGTTGAGTGAACCCACCTCACTGCATCTAACTACCTTTAGTGTTCAGTGAACCCACCTCACTGCATCTAACTACCTTTGTGTTGAGTAAACCCAACCTCACTGCATATACCTAGCATCCCCCCCCCCCCCCCCCGAGATGGACAAAATGGACAAACCAGGTAGAGGAAGAGGTAGAGGCAGACCCAGAGGAAGGCCACCTGGCACCGGCAGGTCTGTGCGAGGTGGTGTTGCTGTGATTTCGTGCGGACCTGGCCCAAAGTACAGTGCTCAGAAGAAGACACGTGCCATCACTTCCCAAAATTATGAGGACGTGGATGAGTATTTAACACAGAACACCTCATTTCCCGCAGCCACCAGCGCTACAACAAGCACCACATCCGCTGCATTTGACACTTCGCAGGAGTTATTTGGTGTGGAAATCACTGATTCACAGCCAATAATGCTACAACAAGATGAAGGCGCTAAGCAAGTTACAACACCTCATACGTTTGAGTTAGGTGGCGATAGTATGGACGTATAGTATAGTGTGAGGAGGGGGATGATGAAGCACCTGATGTTGGTGCAGTTGTGGAGGTGTCTGAGGAAAGCGAATCTGGGCAGGAGGGTTATGACGACGATTATACGGATGCCACATATGTTCCCAATAGAGGAGATGACCAGGGGGACAGATCAGAGGGGGAGCCAGAGAGGAGTAGGAGGAGACGAGTCCATGAAAGAAGCAGAGGGAGCTCGTCCTCAGAAACAGCTGGGGGCAGTGTCCGGCGCCATGTATCGCCAGCTATGGACAGCCAGCCAACATGCCCTTCAAGGTCAACTGCTGATGCCACCATAATGCCATCACCCCAGGGGGGCTCAGCGGTTCGGTAAATTTTTAATGTGTGTACCTCAGATCGGAGCAAAGCCATCTGTTCTCTCTGCCTCCAAAAATTGAGCCGTGGAAAGGCCAACACTCACGTAGGGCCAAGTGCCTTACGAAGGCACTTGGAGAAAAGGCACAAACAGCAATGGGAAGAACACCTGAGGAAAAGCAGCACCCAAAAAACAAGCCACCCTCCTTCTCCTTTTCCTTCTTCAGGTGCAGCATCTTCAGCTGCTTTCTCCCTTGCACCTTCACAGCCACCCTCCTCCACACCACCTCTGCCCTTGAGTGGTTCCTGCTCCTCTGCCCACAGCAGTAGCCAAGTGTCCGTGAAGGAAGTCTTTGAGTGGAAGAAGCCAATTTCTGCCAGTCAGCCTCTTGCCCGGTGTCTGACAGCTGGCGTGGCGGAACTATTAGCTCGCCAGCTATTACCACACAAGCTGGTGGAGTCAGAGGCTTTCCGTAAATTTGTGGCCATTGGGACACCGCAGTGGAAGATACCAGGCCGCAATTATTTTTCACAAAAGGCCATACCCAAACTGCACCGTGCAGTTGAGAGGCAAGTGGTGTCATCTCTTGCAAAGAGCGTTGGGTCAAGGGTCCACCTCAGAATCAGAATCATTTATTTCGCCAAGTGCGACCGAGGTCGAACCCAGAATTGGTTGTGGTTCACATGGCAATGGCAACAGACAATAGACAGTAACATAAGCATAACAAACATAACAAGCGAGGCAGTCATAGAAAATAGCGATAATACAAGCAAGACAGGCAATAGTACAACGAGACAGGCAGTGCCTACACCTTTTAACGGTCTATGCAGTACAATGTGCAGTTTGCTTCAAGCAGAAATCTTCCGTGTTTGGATATTGTGCTGCTCATGGAAAAGTAAGTTAAATGAAAGAGTCCAAGAAGAGCACCAGGGTAATAGCTGGGTTCTTTACAGGCCCTGGCTCCAGTGTGCCTTGACCAGGCTGATTGGCTAAGTTGGCCTGAGCGACTGGCTTACCGACGAGAGGCAGGAGTTCAGCAGGAGGGCTACTTGGGGAAAAAAGGTGTCCCTACGCCTGCTAGTCTTAGGGCGGGTGGTCCTGTAGCGTCGGCCCGATGGGAGGCGCTTAAAGAAGCAGCAGCCTGGGTGGGATGGGTCCTGGGAGATCCTGCTAGCCCTTGTTTTCATTCTGGTGGTGTAGAGGAGGTCTAGCGGCGGAGAGCTGATGATCCTTTCCGCTGAGCTGATAACTCTTTGAAGCTTGTACTTGTCACTGGCGGTTGCTCTTGCATACCACACGATAATGGCGGAGCAAAGAGTAGCTTCAATAGTGGCAGTGTAGAAGCTGGACAGCAGCTTCTGAGGCATACCAATTTTTTTTAATTGGCGCAAGAAGAATAGTCTCTGTTGAGCCTTCTTCTGGATTTTGGTGGTGTTCTGCGCCCACCTTAGATCGCTCGTTAGGGTTGTGCCCAGGAACCTAACGCTGGGGACCCTGGACACTTCAATCTCGTTGATGAAGATTGGTTGTTGTGTGTGGGGGGGGGGTGTCTCCTGAAGTCCAAGATCAATTCCACTATTTTGGCTGCATTTAGGACGAGCTTGTTGTCCTCGCACCATCTGCAGATTCTCTCGGTCTCGCTGCGATAATCGTGTTCCCCTGCCTCCCCTATGAGCCCAATGATAGTGGTATCGTCCGCAAATTTGATGACCTTTACGGAGTCCACGGAGGAGGTACAGTTGTTGGTGTACATTGAGAACAGGAGAGGTGACAGAACACACCCCTGCGGAGCACCTGTGTTGGTGATACTCACACTGGAGAAGCCGTTGCCGAGCTTCACCAGTTGTGTCCTGTTTGAGAGGAAGTCCTTTACCCATGCACAGAGTGTGGTGCCGGCTCCAAGATGTGCCAGGTTGTCGATCAATATATATTGGGCAGACCACGGATGCCTGGTCTGCCAAGCACTGGCAAGGCCGCTACATTATGTACACAGCCCATTGTGTCAACTTGGTGACCGTTGGCAAGCAGGGAGTACGTGGCTACGCAGCGGACCAACTTGTGACACCTCCACGGCTTGCAGGCAGGCCTCCTGCCACCTCCTCTCCTTCTCCTCCTGCTACGTCCTCTTCACTGTCATCCTCCTCCTCCTCCTTGGCTGAGTGGCAGTTCAACTCTAGTGGTGCTGCCATCTCCTCCTCTCCAGCTACACAGCCCCATCTCCCCAGAGCCTATGCTGCATGCCAGGTACGACGGTGTCACGCCATTTTAGACATGTCTTGCCTCAAAGCGGAGAGTCACACTGGACCAGCTCTTCTTGCTGCTCTTAACAAAGAGGTGGAGCAATGGCTGACCCCGCACCGGCTGGAGATTGGCAACGTGGTGTGTAACAAAGGCAGCAATCTCTTTTCCGCTTTGAATTTGTTAAAGCTGACACATGTACCCTGCATGGCACATGTGTTGAATCTGGTCGTGCAAAGATTTGTGTCAAAGTACCCAGGCTTAGAGGACATCTTGAAGCAGGCCAGGAAGTTGTGTGGGCATTTCAGGCGGTCTTACACGGCCATGGTACGCTTTGCGGACATTTAGTGGAGAAACAACTTGCCGGTGAGACGCCTTATTTGTGATAGCCCGACTCGCTGGAATTCCACCCTGCTCATGTTCTCTCACCTGCTAGACCAGGAGAAAGCCGTCACCCAGTACCTGTACAATTACAGTAGAAGGACACAATCTGGGAAGATGGGGATGTTCTGGCCACCGAACTGGACACTGATGCGAAATGCATGCAGGATCATTCAGCCATTTGAGGAGGTGACCAACCTGGTGAGTCGCACTGACGGCACCATCAGCGACTTGATCCCCTATGCTTACTTCCTGGAGCATGCCGTGCGTAGAGTGGTGGATGAAGCTGTGGAGGAGCGTGAACAGCAATAGTTATGGCAGGAGGAGTCGTGGGAGCGATTTTCATCCGAACCAGATGTTTACTTGACACCTGCGGCAGCACAGAGGGGGAGGAAGAGGAAGAGGAGGAGTCATGTGGGGAAGGATTCGGATGAGGAAGGTGTTTCTGTGGAGGAGGAAGAGGCGGCAGCAGAAGAACAACCACAGCAGCTGTCAGAGGGGGCTTCACGTTCCCGTGGTATTGTTCGTGGCTGGGGGGAGGAAGAGGAGTTGCGTGACATCACTCAGGAAGAGCAAGAGGAGATGGAGAGTACGTCTGGATCCGACTTTGTGCAGCTGGCCTCTTTCATATTGTCCAGCCTGTTGAGGGACCCCCGTATCAAAAAACTCAAGGGAATGACCTGTACTGGGTGGCCACGCTACTAGACCCTCGGTACAGGCACAAAGTGGCAGACCTGTTACCAACTCAACAGAAGGCGGAAAGGATGCAGCACTTGCAGAACAAGCTGGAAATTATGCTTTACAATGCATTTAAGGGTGATGTGACAGCACAACGCAATAAAAGGTACCACTGGCAGTAATCCTCCTCCTCCCAAGTCCACGCAGGCAAGGACAGGATGCTCCAGCGATCTCAGGGTGATGTCAGACATGCGGACATTCTTTAGTCCAACGCCTTGCCGATCCACCCTCCACCAACGCCTGGTCCGGCAGGTAGCCGACTACCTGGCCTTAACTGTAGATGTAGACACTGCGAGCAGTGACGATGAACCCTTGGTCTACTGGGTGCGCAGGTTTGACCTGTGGCCAGAGCTGTCCCAATTTGCCATCCAACTTCTCTCTTTCCCTGCCGCAAGCGTCCTGTCAGAAAGGACCTTCAGTGCAGCTGGAGGCATTGTCACTGAGAAGAGAAGTCGCTTAAGTCACAAAAGTGTTCAGTAATCAGTACCTCACCTTTATCAAAATGAATGAGGCATGGTTCCCGGAGGGCTACTGCCCGACCGAAGACTAAGCCAGTCCCCACACACAGCATCTCTGCCTGCAGGCCGCTTGACTGCCTTCTCTGCCACCACCAACAGGATCCAGGACTCTGGGCGGATTCCTGAATTTTTCCAGTGGCCGCTATACTAATTTTTATGGTACGTGTACATGCCTGCCTAATTTTTCTGGCTGCACTGCGGGCGTCTGCAACAAAAAAACAAAAGGCATGTACATGTGCCCATCCCCCTTCGTGATCATTACCTTGCCGCGGTGAAGGGGCTTGCGTATCACAATGAAGCAATGACCGCCGGCTACATGAGTGTCTCGGGTGGGGGTGGCACACCAAAGATAATAAGGTTGTTGCTTCATTGTGGTCAGACCAAATTTGATCAGCTGGACAGTCACTGTTCTGTCATTGAGCTACATCAGCCGGGCGACCATATGGGCTGTAAAGCCACCATCACCTGCACTCTCGTCATGGTGCGCACCAGTCCAGCACAGCCGTCACTATACAAACGGCTGTTTGCAGTCACTGCATACCTTTCACTGCATCTGTGACTGCACATTGTATTATACCTGGCAGTCAGTGCATACCTTGCACTTGAATGGATGGCAGACTTGCCCTCCATAACTGATTCTCGTGAAAGGCAAGTGGTGTCATCTTTTTCTGCCATAACAGATTCTCGACAAAGGATTTAAAGTGAATTCATTTCAAAAACAGCAGGCGCTCCCGTATTGTTATCTTTGGTCACTACCTTGGGGCGGGCATGCCATGCCTGCTGCCTTGCTTGCCTGGATGTGTGGTGGTAGCCGTTTCTTAGGCTCCAACTCCGGAACGGAATAGAAACCGGATTCCCCGGCCATTACCCGTGGTCAGTCACCATGGTACTGAGAAACTAGTGCCATCGAAAGTTTCACACACTTGAAGGAATGGCAGACTTGACCTCCATAAAACATTCTTGGCAAATGCTTTCGAGTTGGTTTGTCTTCCGCTGGGTCAAGGGTCCATCTGACCACAGATGCCTGCCTGGTCTGCAAAGCACGGTCAGGGCAGGTACAGCATGGGTCTCAACAGGCTCCCACTTGGGACCGGAATCGAACTTTGATTCCCCGGCCATTACCCGTGGTGACAATGGCAGACTTGCCCTCCATAACAGATTCTCATTAAAGGATTTAAAGTGAATTAATTTCAAAAACAGCAGGGCCTCGAAAGTCCTCCCGTATTATTATTATTATTTTTTTACTTATATAGTGCCAACATCTTCCGTAGCGCTGTACTGTATTGTGATTTTTGGCCACTACCTCGGGGCGGGCATGCCTGCTGCCCTCCTTGCCTGGATGTGTGGTGGTAGCCATTTGTTAGGCTACAACTCCAGACCGGGATCACACCAGGAAGGGTTCCCCCACCATTACCCTTGGTCACAATGGCAGACTTGCCCTCCATAATAGATTCTAGTTGCAGGTAATGAACAGCAAGTAGAAAATGTAATGTAAAAAAAATAGATGTAAGCTTTAACAATGGTAAAGAAAGAACCATTGAAAGTTGATAAGGCAGACAGACATTACCTAGCCAGACATCACTGAGTGAGGAAGAGCAATCTCGCCATGGTGCGCACTGCGCAGTAGTCCACCACGGCCGTCACAACACAGACAGCTGTTTGCGGTGCATGTGAGTTTGGTGTGTCAGTGTGAAGCAGTACACTAATTACACTCCCTGATTGATGTATACAGTAGACATGCAAGATGTTTGAAAGCACTTTAGGCCCGCAATTTAGCATTCAATGTGATTTCTGCCCTTAAAACGCTGCTTTGCATCAAATCCAGATTTTTCCCCAGGACTTTTGGCATGTATCCCACTCCGCCACCTGGGGGTCCAGGTGTTAGACCCCTTGAAACATGTTTTCCATCACTTTTCTGGCCAGCATAAGTGTTTCTAGTTTTCCAAGTTCGCCTTCTCATTGAAGTCTATTGCGGTTCGTGAACTTTTCCGCGAACCAAACCTTTTGTGGAAGTTCACGAACTGAAAATCGGAGGTTCGCGACATCTCTAATGCCCACACAACTTCCTGGCCTGCTTCAGGACGTCCTCTAAGCCTGGGTACTTTGACACAAATCTTTGAATGACTAGATTCAGCACATGTGCCATGCAGGGTACATGTGTCAACTTTCCCAAATTCAACGCGGAAAGGAGATTGCTGCCGTTGTCACACACCACATTGCAGATCTCCAGCTGGTGCGGGGTCAGCCACCGATCTACCTGTTTGTTCAGAGCAGCCAGGAGAGCTGCTCCAGTGTAACTCTCTGCTTTGAGGCAAGACATGTCTAAGATGGGGTGACACCTTCATACCTGGCATGCAGTATAGGCCCTGGAGAGATGGGGCTGTGTAGCTGGAGAGGAGATCACGGCACCAGCCAAGGAGGAGGAGGATGATGACAGCGAAGAGGATGTAGCAGGTGGAGAGGAGGTGGCAGGAGGCCTGCCTGTAAGCCATGGAGGTGTCACAAGTTGGTCCGCTGCACAGCCATGTACTCCCTGCTTGCCATCGGTCACCAGGTTGACCCAATGGGCTGTGTAAGTAATGTAGCGGCCCTGACCGTGCTTGGCAGACCAGGCATCCATGGTCAGGTGGACCCTTGATGCCAGAGATGACACCACTTGCCTCTCCACTTCACGGTGCAGTTTGGGTATCGCCTTTTTAGAGAAATAATTGGCATCTTCTACTGCGGTGTCCCAATGGCCACAAATGTACGGAAAGGCCTCAGAGTCCACCAGTTTGTATGGTAACAGCTTGCGAGCTAATAGTTCTGCCACGCCAGCTGTCAGACGCCGGGCAAGTGGGTGACTGGCAGAAATTGTCTTCTTCTGCTCAAAGATTTCCTTTACGGACACCTGGCTGCTGTGGGCAGAGGAGCAGGAACCACTCAAGGTCAGAGGCGGAGTGGAGGAGGGTGGCTGTAAAGGTGCAAGGGAGAAAGCGGCTGAAGATGCTGCACCTGAAGGAGGAGAAGGAGGGTGGCTTTTCTTTTGTGTGCTGCTTTTGCTCAGGTGCTCTTCCCATTGCAGTTTGTGCCTTTTCTCCAGGTGCCTTCGTAAGGCACTTGTCCCTACGTGAGTGTTGGCCTTTCCACTGCTCAATTTTTGGAGGCAGAGAGAACAGATGGCATTGCTCCGATCTGAGGCAGACAAACTAAAAAAATTCCAAACCGCTGAGCCCCCCTGGGGTGATGGCACTATGGTGGCCTCAGCAGCTGATGTTGAAGGGCATGTTAGCTGGCTGTCCATTGGTAGAGATGGCCCGAACGGTTCGCCGGCGAACGGTTCCAGGCGAACTTTCGTGGTTTGTGTTCGCCAGCGAAGGCAAACTTTTTCGGAAGTCCAGTTCGCCCCCATAATGCACCATTAGGGTCAACTTTGACCCTCTACATCACAGTCAGCAGGTACATTGTAGCCAATGAGGCTACACTCTCTCCTGGAGCCACTTCCCCCCTTATAAAAGGCAGGCAGCGCTGGCTATTACACTCATTCGTATCCTGCAGTAATTAGTGAAGGGACAGCTGCTGGCAGACTTTCATAGGGAAAGATTAGTTAGGCTCTTGTAGGCTCTTTAGCTTGCTCCTGGCTGATTGTTATTGCTAAAATAGCACACCTCAACAGCTCTTTTGAGAGCTAATGTTCTCCTGATGTGGTTTTTTGTGTGTGTGTGTGTTGCCCACTGACACTGCATTATACAGCCCTATCTGTTGCAGCTGGACCTTGGTAATTGCTATTACTGTGCCAGCCAGGCCCTGCCTAACTATCTATACTGGGATACCTACCTATGCCTACCTAACTACTGGGGTACCTACTTACCTATACGGGGACACCTACCTATGCCTACCTACCTGTACTAGGGCACTTACCTATGCCTACCTTCCTATACTGGGTCTCCTACCTATGCCTAGCTAACTACTGGGGCACCTACCTTTGCCTACCTACCTATACTGGGACTCCTACCTATGCCTAGCTATCTACTGGGGCACCTACCTATGCCTACCTACCTATACTGGGACTCCTACCTATGCCTAGCTAAATACTGGGACACCTACCTATGCCTACCTACCTATACTGGGGCACCTACATAGGCCTGCCTACATACAAGATGATAATAAGGTCGTTGCTTCATTGTGGACAGAACAAATTCGATCAGCTGGACACTCAGTCACTGTTGTTCTGTCATTCAGCTACCTCAGCCCGACCATATGGACTTGAAAACCGCCACGGCCTGCACTCTCGCCATGATGCGCACCAGTCCAGCACGGCTGTCACTACGCAAACAGATGTTTGCAGTGCGTTACACAGTGAGTTTGGTGTGTCAGTGTGAAGCAGAACGCTAATTACACTCCCTGATTGATGTATACACATGCAAGATACAGTATTTTAAAGCACTTTAGGCCTGCAATTTAGCATTCAATGTGATTTCTGCCCTTAAAACGCTGCTTCGTGTCCAATCCAGATTTTTCCCCGGGACTTTTGGAATGTATCCCACTCCGCCATGTCCCCCTCCAGGTGTTAGACCCCTTGAAACATCTTTTCCATCACTTTTGTGGCCAGCATAAATTTTCTATTTTTCAAAGTTCGCCTCCCCATTGAAGTCTATTGCAGTTCGCGGAAGTTCTCGCGAACCAAATATTTTGCGGAAGTTCGCAAACCCGGTTCACAAACCGAAAATCGGAGGTTCAGGCTGTCACAGGGCCCCTAGTGGTCGGAACGCAAATTGCCTTCCAATCGGTTTTAGCACACGGATCATGCAAGCTGTGGTCGCGATCAATGGGCAGAAACCGATGAAATTTGGGCAGCAGCACGACTAGAAGGGAGCCTGTGGGTTACGGTAATAACAACTTACACACTATTTCAGGGTATAACTGCCACCACTTCTGATTTCCTGGGCCAGAAGCACCCACTGACTAGTTATTTCTAGACCTGCAATTAAAATGGTTAAACACTCTATTCTGTCTAGCTAACAACAATACAATAGTAGCGTCTCTCGAGAAGTCTGGATTCAGTTTCTGTGTATAGCTGTATAGCGGGTGTAGCGGAACAGTAAATGACTTTAATAAAGTCTTTATTTACGTGCAATATCAATAATTAATATATACAGAAAATCGTTAAAATCAACAATGATGGAGACATTAATAGCGCAGTATGAAAAGAAAAGGATAAAATACTTAGGTTCATGGTGGGAAAACTTGTAAAGTTCAGTTTCAGTTTCAGCAAAGTTCAAAGTCCAAACAAAATGGCTACCACTTGTTCCTCAAAGTGGCAGCAGCTTTCATGAAGGTGGAAATGGAGGAATGAGGCCCGCCTGCCGGCCATGTGCTTTTGATGAAGCTGGTTTGGGGGTGTGGCAATGCCGGCCCTCTCTGAATTACTCACCAATGATAGTTCATTCCCTCTGAGAGATTTTAGGTTTAAACTTATAAACTGCTATAACTCATAAACGATACATGTCATATTTAGGTGGATAACAGATTCATACTTGTTGGAAAATACAGATTAATATGATATCAGACGTGACTTGGGTAGCTTCTCAGGTTCCTGAGAAGATTCATACCACAATAACTGGACGAGGTATTGCCATGAATGTTATATCAGCGCGTTGGGTAGACTTTCATGAATAAGACTATATGAATTTTATAGCTGTGCGATGTACGATCTCCATATAATAGGTAAGAAACCATACATCACATGCATTCATATCTGTCCTTATCGGTGCCATGAAGTCTGTGTGAAAGCAGGTTTTGAATAGCCTCCTGCTATGAGAAGCTTCCTGGCTCTCCCTGTATGAAAAGGGCTCACCAAATGGTGGGCAATTGACATCTGCCTGAGGTAATTAAAAATAAACATTCTCCTGGACACAAGCCTGGCCCAAGCTAATTAACAAATCAAAAGATGTCCTGCTAGCTCTCTGCTGAGAAAAAAAGAGAGCCCAGATTGACTGCAGATGCTCCTACACAACCAATCTAGATTCTATCGATTTTAATCGTAATCGATGCAGAGAATCGATTGCGATCGCATGTTCTGTACGGGCGGTTCAAGGACGCGGCTGCGGCTACGCAACCATCCGTCACACAGGCCATCTTTATCCATAGGTGGCGATACATGGCGCCGGACAATGCCACCAGCTGTTTCTGATGACGAGCGACCCCTGCTTCTTTCAGGAACTTGACTTTGATGAACAGAGGCGCCAGCAGAATAAAAACAACAATTAAAAGTTTTAAAATATGCTGGGGAGGCAGTGGTGGACTTACCTCCGAAAGCAGACTAGACTACTTGTCTGACATAAATAAACACTTTATTAGTACCCCAATAGATGCAACGCGCTTCGCAGGACCAAGCCCGCTTCATCAGGCAATAAAACAGGGGACAAAACTGTGGACAAAGGCAAAAAGTACAGGACTGCAGTGAGCTACATAATATAAAACATTCATACGGTGCATACAAATATATTAATTGCTAAAAAAAAACGTTGAGGGAAAAAAAAAAACCTGCATAAGGTTTGCATGCCATTTTGTAAACAGGTGTTTGTAGTTAATTGATGCAACTGCTCAAGGCAGCCAGACAGTGGGTACCCAGACTATGGATGCCCATGTGAGGTGTGGGAGCGGAGCCCCAATCACACCGTTTTAAAGTGCACTGTGTAATAAATATTAAAGTGCAAAGTATAGTAAATAAATACTGTGGCATAATGTATTAATCATGATGACAAATGGCCTGAAAAAGTAGTTAATAAGTGAATAAGAACAAGGGGATGCTTAGTAGCTAACCAGGGGCCAGACGTTATCTCACCGAGTGACACATACTAATAAAAGGACATTTTTATGTGTAGTAATATGTAATAAAAGCCTTAAAGATTATGAAGCCAATAATAATAAAAACCAGTCCAACTAAAAGGGATGACGAGATGTAAGGGAATCGCAGTCTTAATGAAAGGCAAACAGCAGAGTATAAAAAATGGAGTGTAGCTTACCAGTAGCTCTCAGGTAGCACATATAGCGCCTCTGTACAGAGGTCAGGATGCTGGGTGCTATTAATGCAGTTGTGGACAGGTCTCACCCAATCCGGGGCAGCCACTGGAGTAAAGTGGGTGGGGCCAGACAGTATGGAGGGAAAGAGTAGCAGCCAATCGGCTGCTGACATGTGTATATTCGGCATTGCGTGTGCTGAAAATGGCGTATCAATGCAAACAAAACTACGGATGGCATGCATATTATTATTAATCTGTGGCAGGATGGTACAGTGGTCAAGTGCTCTGCCTTTGACACAGGAGACCCGGGTTCAAATCCCGGCTCTGCCTGTTGCCATGTTTAAGGGCAAATGCTGGGGGCACCTGTATTTTGAAGGAGTATAGTGAAAATCACCGCTGTATTTCAAAAATAAAGGCTGCGTTGATGGACGAGGGGGGGGGGGGGGGGACCCATGGATCAGGGCTCAAATCTATGGGGGCAAAATGGTATTATGTTTAAAAACAGGGGAAATTTATAAACAGTATGTACAGCTGGAATCTTGTTGCCAACTAGTGGTGGAAGTATAGAATTGCATCTTTGGGGATATAGCTACTATATAAATACAATTTCACAAACACAAAACACAAATAAACAACAAAATCTAGTTAATATAAGTAAAATATCTGGAAATAAAGTGCTTAAACATACCCAATTCATAGTTACAATCCCTTGGACGTCTCTTAGTCTACCGATAAATGATATGTACGATCATTAAAGTGACAAAATATAGTTTTCACAGAATATACATTGGTCTCTTTGCACACAAACAGTGGTAATATATGGAAAAAATGGTGCAATGAATTAAATTGGGTATAGATCATGTAATTTTCATATTCAAAGTAAAATCGTTATGAGATGATAAAAAGAATTAAAAAACTAAAAGAGAGCGACCAGGATAAAAACAGCGGATAAGAATATTGATAGGTTAGTGTAATTTCTCTAATTGTTCATTGAGGCCCTCTGGAACGAGGGTCCTCAGGATCTGGATCCAATACATCTCAGTTTTTTTCAGTATGTCAAAGGCATCAGGCAGGTATGCACGTACTGAATCAATAAGTGTGATGTGAAAGAGATCCGGGTCATTATTGTGGTGAGGGGAGAAGTGACGTGAAACACTGTGCAGGGGAAATTTGTTGATAATATTCCTTTTGTGTTGGCCGATCCTGTTACGTGCCATTTGGGTTGTCCGCCCCACGTACTGGAGCCGACAAGGGCATGTTATGACATATATGACATACCTTGATTCACAGATGAGATGGCCATTGATTGGATATTGTACTTTGGTGGTGTGTGAGGCGAACTGTTGATTTGATAGAATAAATTTACATGCAGTGCAGCGGGATTTATTGCAAGGATAACAGCCTGGGGCCAGTCTTATGGCTGTATTGTGGGTGTTGTTGTGTGATCTGCGTAGTCGACTGGGAGCTAGAATATTTTGGAGGTTTGGTGCTCTTCTGTAGGTGATGGCAGGTTTGGGAGGTAGCAGTGGTCGGAGAAAAGGATCCTGTAAGAGAATGTCCCATCTGTTGCTGATGATGTTTCTTATTTTTACATGTTGAGCATTAAACTGCGTAATGAATCTAGGGGGGGCTTCAGTATTGGGGAAGCTGGCAGGGGTGGTTTTGGGTTTTTGGGTTTTAGCTTTATGTTTTGCATCTTTGATCAGTTTTCTCGGATATTTGCGGGCTGTGAATTTCTCGGTAATGCGCTTCATTGACGACATTTTGATGGTGTGGAGAGGTGATAAGGAAAGTCTAGTGAAATTTGTGGATAAATTGAACAGCAATAAAAGAAATATTTTTGTAACATGGACATGTGACGAAAGTCAGATTACCTTTTTAGATCTAAAATTGACAAAAAGTGGGAATCGTCTAATATCAACAAGTTATAGAAAAGAAAGTGCAGGCAATACCTTGTTGCACGCAAGAAGCCATCACATGGGATCCCAAATTAAAGCAGTACCAATAGGGGAATTCTTAAGAATAAGGCGAAATTGTGCTACGGTAGAGTTATATAAGGCAGAGGCAAAACAACTAAGAGGTAGATTAAGGGAGAGGGGGTATTCCTCCAGATTAATAAGTAAAGCATACATAAGAGGTTTAAAAACTGAAAGGGAAGAACTGTTAGAGAAAAAGAACAAGAAACAGGTGAAACAGGAGGAAGTTACCAGATTAGTGACAAGATATGGAGATCATTGGGAGGAGTTACAAAATGTCTTAGAGAAAAATTGGGGAGTGTTGACATTGGATAAAGAAATAGCCTCAATAGTAGGCGAAAGACCCCATGTGACGGCTAAACGCAGCAGCAATTTGAAAGACATGCTGGTGTCAAGTGAATTGAGGAAAGAGAAGAAAACAAAAACACGACGTAAAGGCATGTTTAAATGTCAAAACTGTTCACACTGTAGATATGTAATTGAAGGGGAAGAATTTTCTGATAGTTCAGGCAGCAAACAATTTAGGATAAGAGATTATATAACATGTGCCACAACCAAGGTAATTTACCAGATTTTATGCCCATGTGGCAAGATTTATATTGGAAAGACGGGAAGAGATCTAGGTACCCGGATAGGAGAACATCTCAACAACATAAAAAACAAAGAAAATCGAAAGTGCAGTAGCAGTCCATTTTAATGAATGCCAGGGGGGGAATACAAGGGGTTTCAAATTTAGAGGAATCTATAATCTTAAAATAAGCCCTAGGAGGGGAGATTTTGATAGGTTATTACTCCAAAAGGAGTGTATGTGGATCTATAAATGTAATACGATGACCCCCCAGGGAATAAATGCTGATTTCAATTTAGGGATATTTTTGTAAAATTTGTGGATGGAGCTCTTCCCCTCTTTCCAGATGAGTGATATAGGATTGGGGATGGACTTTTGGGAGTCTCCCCTGGGTGGGGGCCCCATTCCCCGCAGTTTTGTAGGTTGGGGGGAGTGTTTCCTGGGTCCCCTCTCGATGCAGGTAGAAAAGTCCATGAAGTGTTGGATAATAACCGGTAGGTAAACTAGATATCAAGAATGTATGGTAATGCATTGATACTAGGGAAAGTGTTATAGTAACATTTATGAAGATTCATGTAAGTCTGGTGACTGAAAAAAGCAGCAAAGGGAATAAAAGAGCTAATTGCATTAAAATAAATTTACATATATTTCTTGAAGAAATTAAGGGTAAGAAATAAGGAAAAAGTGTAAATTATAAAGAAAATCTGCAGTTGCTAAAAAATCCACAAGATGGTGCTGAAGAGCCCGACAGAATGTTTATTCATGAATTGATCCTATATAAGCCCTCTAGAGGCCATAGAGAAACCGGAAATAGAGTCCATGCCTTGAAAAAACTCGTGGAAACGAGTGAAACGCGTTGGCTACAATTGGACCGTACAGGCTACCGTAGGAGGCAGAGGTGGAGTTGAGGAAGCGGCATTCAGAGCCGGAGAAGTTGCGCAATACCACCGGCCGTGGTTTAATAGCGGTGCAGCGCGAACTGCAAACGCCACAGAGACGGAAGCCTCAGGAAACATAGAAGGGCTGGAGGATTCACAGAGGTAGTGGGGACGCCCACGCACTCATCCTCGCCCTAGAAAACTTTAAAGGCTTGGTAAGACTGTTCTTATTTCTCGTGGCAAGCGAGTCATGAAACAACTAAAACGGTTAATCATCCACTAGTGCCTCACTACAGGCCGTTGTGATTTTTATACCACATGTAAATTCATGGACACTATCACCATAACCCTGAAAGGAAAAAAAAAATTTTTTTTTTTGGAACATTGAAAATATTTTTAACATGAATGTTGGGCAAGAGTCTCTATATAACAAACAAGCGATCTAAGCGCTCTTAAATACAAGACCTGTTAAAGGGACAGTGCAATATAACCAATTAATTGAGCGACTGCAGTCAAATGAAGTCTGTGCAGAGGGAATTATGTCAATTCATGTTGGTTCCTGTATCAGGGGTATAATAGGGCATGTGCAATAATAGTGGATAGTGTGGGGAGGTCACTGATGTGTTTATATGCAATGTTGTTGTAATACACTTTAGAGTGAAGCCAACTCCACCTGTCCAGTGTATTTATTAATAGTTATGTATACTGTGCAATGCATAGAAAATTGATCAGGTTTAGTAATGTTGAATTTGGGTGCTAGGCACCATTTGCATTGAAGCGCCATTTAATTTATATGGATAGTTGCATCGAGGGGGGACCCAGGGGAGACAGGGGTCTCTATTGTGACATGGTAATTGGTGTGTTTAGAAATTAAGTTCTGTGAGAGTCCTTCACTCCTCTTTTTTCGCTTTCCTGGTGCTTTTTACGCTGTGAGATTTGTGAGGGCCGTTCGTTGTGGTGATGGCGTATTTTCCGATTATCGATGGAAACATCGATGTACAAAATATGGGGGCTTCAGAAACCCTAAAGAAGATTCAATTAACATTGACAGATTATTTAGAGAATACCAGAAGGTGGCAGTAAAATTTGTAAAACGAAAATGGAATATAATATATATGGATAAGTATATTGGATCAGGTATAATCCCAAGAGGTATTAGGGAAAGAGTAATCCCAGCCTCTCACCTTTTAACAGAGAGATTTATACCAATTTGGAAAAAAGAATGCATTGAGCATGGGTTAAAAGTAATGAGAATAATGACTGATGAAGAAAAAATTCAGTTGGAAGGAATTGAGAGAGAAATGAATGTCCTTTTGGGAAAGGTAAACGAGCAGAGAAAAAATACAGAATTTAATAAATTTAATGAGAGAACTAAAAAGATTATAGAAAAGGAACAGGAAAAAGTAAAGAAAATTAAATCCGGTAAATTTGTTAGAGATCAAACAGATTGGGTGAAGGGTAATATATTC
This sequence comes from Hyperolius riggenbachi, assembly GCF_040937935.1. NCBI lineage: Eukaryota > Metazoa > Chordata > Amphibia > Anura > Hyperoliidae > Hyperolius > Hyperolius riggenbachi. The sequence goes on from NC_090655.1 coordinate 158,942,933, forward strand.
AATATCTTCCCAAAAGATGATAAAAGTAGGAATAGATCCAAATATGGCAAAAATAAAAAGAATAGAAAAAATAAGAAGGTGAGATGGGGTGAAAATACCTATAGTTCCTCAGAGTATAATAGTGACAGTGATGGTTCATCTGAACAGGAGGCAATGGTGAATGCATTACAGCTGGCCATTGAGGTAGCTAATGAAGAAGATATAATAAGTAGAAAAGAGACAGAGGAACCTTTTTTGGATATAGCCATACAGCAGCAGGGAATGAATGGAGTAATGACGAGAGCCCAATTGCTAGCCCAGGAAAATCAGAAAGTTTAGTAAGTAAAAAAGATCTCAACGTGATTAATCTATCCAGTTTCCCGTTATCCAAGGATCACCATTTTGTATTAAGTAGAGGTCTAACATTTTGTCCGACGACAAGTGGTGATGAATTCGAAGTGGTTAAGGATATTCACCTATTTCTTAGACGAGTTCTGTTAAAAAAGATGCATTTAAAAAAAGATAATGCAGAGGAGAATAGTGAAGGGAATAGTGATATTCCCAGTCAAGGGGGTAATGGGGATCTGGATGATTGGGACGTTGAGGATCTAGAACCAGTAGAACAGGAAGAAAAAGTACAAATGTATACCAATTTAAAACCTAAATCGAAATTTATGCCATCACTTTCATCGAACAGGTCAACGGCAGTATTTCTAGAATTAATGAAAAAGGATCTACAAAAGTTGAATTGGAAAGGCAGAGGTGAAAAAAATCTGTCAAAAGGCCAAATGAGAGCCTTAAGGGAGCTACAATCACTGGATGATATAATAATCAAGAAAAGTGATAAGGGTGGCAACGTGGTGTTGATGCCGAGAGAAATGTACATGGGGGAGGTAGAGAGATTGTTGGCTGATGGTAATTGTTATAGAAAAATTTGTGGAAATCCTTTCAAGGAATTGGTGGAAGAAATTAATAGAAAATTATCATGGGGCCTAGTGGAAGGAGTTCTACTGGAAAGGGAATTTAGGTATATGGAAATAAAAGAGTACAATATACCAACATTTTATATAATTCCTAAAACCCATAAAAATATAAGTAATCCCCCCGGTAGACCCATAGTATCAGCTAATGGTGGCCCTTTGGAGAGAGTAGCCCAATATATTGATGAGAAGTTGAAGCCAATAATGATCTCTCTGCCTTCTTTTGTACAAGATACCATGGATGTATTGAAAAAAATTGAAAATGTGGTACTACCAGATGAATGCCTTTTAGTGTCGTTGGATGTCGAGTCATTGTTCACATCCATACCCCATGGAATTGGTTTAAATGCATTGGGATATTTTTTAGAAAGACATTATGGTGAGGGGGAGGAGAATCATAATGTGTTCGTACAGGATTTGAGGAGGCTTGTGTTGACGAGGAACTATTTTGAATTCAATGGTGACTATTACCAACAGTTGAGGGGCGTGGCCATGGGGGCGGCGTGCTCCCCGGCCTACGCATGTCTGCACCTAGGTATGTGGGAGTTGGAGGAGGTGTTTGGCATGCGTGGGTTCGGGGAGGGCGTCACCCTCTGGCTGCGCTTCATTGACGACATTTTGATGGTGTGGAGAGGTGATAAGGAAAGTCTAGTGAAATTTGTGGATAAATTGAACAGCAATAAAATAAATATTTTTGTAACATGGACATGTGACGAAAGTCAGATTACCTTTTTAGATCTAAAATTGACAAAAAGTGGGAATCGTCTAATATCAACAAGTTATTGAAAAGAAAGTGCAGGCAATACCTTGTTGCACGCAAGAAGCCATCACATGGGATCCCAAATTAAAGCAGTACCAATAGGGGAATTCTTAAGAATAAGGCGAAATTGTGCTACGGTAGAGTTATATAAGGCAGAGGCAAAACAACTAAGAGGTAGATTAAGGGAGAGGGGGTATTCCTCCAGATTAATAAGTAAAGCATACATAAGAGGTTTAAAAACTGAAAGGGAAGAACTGTTAGAGAAAAAGAACAAGAAACAGGTGAAACAGGAGGAAGTTACCAGATTAGTGACAAGATATGGAGATCATTGGGAGGAGTTACAAAATGTCTTAGAGAAAAATTGGGGAGTGTTGACATTGGATAAAGAAATAGCCTCAATAGTAGGCGAAAGACCCCATGTGACGGCTAAACGCAGCAGCAATTTGAAAGACATGCTGGTGTCAAGTGAATTGAGGAAAGAGAAGAAAACAAAAACACGACGTAAAGGCATGTTTAAATGTCAAAACTGTTCACACTGTAGATATGTAATTGAAGGGGAAGAATTTTCTGATAGTTCAGGCAGCAAACAATTTAGGATAAGAGATTATATAACATGTGCCACAACCAAGGTAATTTACCAGATTTTATGCCCATGTGGCAAGATTTATATTGGAAAGACGGGAAGAGATCTAGGTACCCGGATAGGAGAACATCTCAACAACATAAAAAACAAAAAAAATCGAAAGTGCAGTGGCAGTCCATTTTAATGAATGCCAGGGGGGGAATACAAGGGGTTTCAAATTTAGAGGAATCTATAATCTTAAAATAAGCCCTAGGAGGGGAGATTTTGATAGGTTATTACTCCAAAAGGAGTGTATGTGGATCTATAAATGTAATACGATGACCCCCCAGGGAATAAATGCTGATTTCAATTTAGGGATATTTTTGTAAAATTTGTGGATGGAGCTCTTCCCCTCTTTCCAGATGAGGATTGGGGATGGACTTTTGGGAGTCTCCCCTGGGTGGGGGCCCCATTCCCCGCAGTTTTGTAGGTTGGGGGGAGTGTTTCCTGGGTCCCCTCTCGATGCAGGTAGAAAAGTCCATGAAGTGTTGGATAATAACCGGTAGGTAAACTAGATATCAAGAATGTATGGTAATGCATTGATACTAGGGAAAGTGTTATAGTAACATTTATGAAGATTCATGTAAGTCTGGTGACTGAAAAAAGCAGCAAAGGGAATAAAAGAATAAAAGAGCTAATTGCATTAAAATAAATTTACATATATTTCTTGAAGAAATTAAGGGTAAGAAATAAGGAAAAAGTGTAAATTATAAAGAAAATCTGCAGTTGCTAAAAAATCCACAAGATGGTGCTGAAGAGCCCGACAGAATGTTTATTCATGAATTGATCCTATATAAGCCCTCTAGAGGCCATAGAGAAACCGGAAATAGAGTCCATGCCTTGAAAAAACTCGTGGAAACGAGTGAAACGCGTTGGCTACAATTGGACCGTACAGGCTACCGTAGGAGGCAGAGGTGGAGTTGAGGAAGCGGCATTCAGAGCCGGAGAAGTTGCGCAATACCGCCGGCCGTGGTTTAATAGCGGTGCAGCGTGAACTGCAAACGCCACCCAGACGGAAGCCTCAGGAAACATAGAAGGGCTGGAGGATTCACAGAGGTAGTGGGGACGCCCACGCACTCATCCTCGCCCTAGAAAACTTTAAAGGCTTGGTAAGACTGTTCTTATTTCTCGTGGCAAGCGAGTCATGAAACAACTAAAATGGTTAATCATCCACAAGTGCCTCACTACGGGCCGTTGTGATTTTTATACCACATGTAAATTCATGGACACTATCACCATAACCCTGAAAGGAAAAAAATTTTTTTTTGGAACATTGAAAATATTTTTAACATGAATGTTGGGCAAGAGTCTCTATATAACAAACAAGCGATCTAAGCGCTCTTAAATACAAGACCTGTTAAAGGGACAGTGCAATATAACCAATTAATTGAGCGACTGCAGTCAAATGAAGTCTGTGCAGAGGGAATTATGTCAATTCATGTTGGTTCCTGTATCAGGGGTATAATAGGGCGTGTGCAATAATAGTGGATAGTGTGGGGAGGTCACTGATGTGTTTATATGCAATGTTGTTGTAATACACTTTAGAGTGAAGCCAACTCCACCTGTCCAGTGTATTTATTAATAGTTATGTATACTGTGCAATGCATAGAAAATTGATCAGGTTTAGTAATATTGGATTGGATGTCATATTGTTAGGGGTCTGTACAATTCCTGTAGATTCTGCGATATTGGCTATAGGGTGTGTTAGTGATCCAGGGGTGGTGATGATGACTGTCGAAATGGATGTAGTTGTTTGCATCGACTGGTTTGAAGTAAGTTTTAGTTTTGATACGGTTGATTTCTGTATAGAGTGTAAGGTCAAGAAATTCTATGGAGGAGGTGTGGTGGTGGTGTGTGAACTGTAGGCCGGCTGTGTTAGAGTTGAGGTAGCTGACAAAATTTGGGATGAGTGTGGTATCTCCCTTCCAGATGAAAATAAGATCGTCTATATAACGTTTGTAAAAAATGATATTATGTAAATATGGATTATTGGAAGTTAATTTGAGGTGTTCGAAGTATCCCATTGTGAGATTAGCGTAAGAGGGGGCAAATGAGCTGCCCATGGCTGTCCCGCTGATTTGGTGGTAGATATTGTCCAAAAACGTGAATACATTATTATTAAGAATGAACTCGGCACATTGTGTCAGAAACTGTTGTTGAGGTATTGGCATAGGTGTATTGGAGGATAGGAAGTATTGTATGGAGGTGAGACCAAATGAGTGGGGGATGTTTGTGTATAGCGCTGTGACATCACATGTCAGCCAGACAAAATCCGGCTGCCATGTGAAGTCTTGGAGTAAATAGATGAGATGCTGAGAGTCTTTCAGGAAGGAATCAAGGGCCTGGACATGTGGTTGCAAGTGCTGATCTACTCCTCTCTGACTCCCCCTCTAAACTGTCCCCCTGTTCATCTCCTTTATTCGGAAAATACGTGGGATCCATATCATCATAATCATCATAATCATCCTGCCCAGCTTCGCTTGCCTCAGACACCTCCAAAACTGCACCAACAGCAGGTACTTCATCATCCATCTCCTCACACGTTACGTCCATAGTATCGCCTAACTCACACATATGAGGTGGTGTAACTTGCTTAGCACCTTCATCTTGTTGTTGCAGTAGTGGCTCTGAATCAGTGATTTCACCACCAAATAACTCCTGCGAAGTGTCAAATGCAGCGGATGTGTTGCTTGTGGTAGTGCTGGAGGCTGCGGAAGATGAGGTGTTCTGTGTTAAATAGTGTTGGGCCGAACCTCCGATTTTCGGTTCGCGAACCGGGTTCGCGAACTTTCGCGAAAGGTTCGGTTCGCGTTAAAGTTCGCGAACCGCAATAGACTTCAATGGGGATGCGAACTTTGAAAAAAAAAAAAATTATGCTGGCCACAAAAGTGATGGAAAAGATGTTTCAAGGGGTCTAACACCTGGAGGGGGGGATGGCGGAGTGGGATACATGCCAAAAGTCCCCGGGAAAAATCTGGATTTGACGCAAAGCAGCGTTTTAAGGGCAGAAATCACATTGAATGCTAAATGACAGGCCTAAAGTGCTTTCAAACATCTTGCATGTGTATACATCAATCAGGTAGTGTAATTAAGGTACTGCTTCACACTGACACACCAAACTCATCGTGTAACGCACCGCAAACAGCTGTTTGTGTAGTGACGGCCGTGCTTTACTGGTGCGCACCATGGCGAGAGTGCAGGTTTTGGTGGCTTTACAGCCCATATGGTCACCTGGCTGATGTAGCTGAATGACAGAACAGTGACTGTCCAGCTGATCAAATTTGGTCTGACCACAATGAGGCAACGACCTTATTATCGTGGGTGTGCCCCCCGAGACACTCATCTAGGCGCCGGTCATTGCTCCATTGTGATACGCAAGCCCCTTCACCACGGCAAGGTAATGATCACGAAGGGGAATGGGCGCATGTACATGCCTTTTCTTTTGTTGTTGCAGCTGCCCGCAGTGCAGCCAGAAAAATTAGGCAGTCATGTACACGCACCCGAAAAATTATTACAGCGGCCGCTGCTAGCAGCGGCCTAAAAAATTCAGCAATCCTGGAGTCCCGGACCCTGTTGGTGGTGGCGGAGAAGGTAGTCAAGCGGCCTGCAGGCAGACATGCTGTGTGGAGGGACTGGGAGCGACTTAGTCTTCTTGGGGCAGGCCAGGCAGCCAGTCACACGGCGTGCAGGCAGAGATGCTGTATGTGCGGGGACTGACTTAGTCTTGGGGCGGGCAGCAGCCCTCCGGGATCCATGCCTCATTCATTTTGATAAAGGTGAGGTACTTAACACTTTTGTGACTTAGGCGACTTCTCTTCTCTGTGACAATGCCTCCAGCTGCGCTGAAGGTCCTTTCTGAGAGGACGCTTGCGGCAGGGCAGGAGAGAAGTTGGATGGCAAATTGGGACAGCTCTGGCCACAGGTCAAGCCTGCGCACCCAGTAGTTCAAGGGTTCCTCATCGCTGTTCACAGCAGTGTCTACATCCACACTTAAGGCCAGGTAGTCGGCTACCTGCCGTTCCAGGCGTTGGTGGAGGGTGGATCCGGAAGGGCTACGGCGAGGCGTTGGACTAAAGAACGTCCGCATGTCCGACATCACCATGAGATCGCTGGAGCGTCCTGTCTTTGACTGCGTGGACACGGGAGGAGGATTAGTGGCAGTGGTACCTTGCTGGCGTTGTGCCGTCACATCACCCTTAAAGGCATTGTAAAGCATAGTTGACAGCTGGTTCTGCATGTGCTGCATCCTTTCCACCTTCCGGTGAGTTGGTAACAGGTCCGCCACTTTGTGCCTGTACCGAGGGTCTAGTAGTGTGGCCACCCAGTACAGCTCATTCCCCTTGAGGTTTTTTATACGGGGGTCCCTCAACAGGCAGGACAGCATAAAAGACGACATCTGCACAAAGTCGGATCCAGTACCCTCCATCTCCTCTTGCTCTTCCTCAGTGACGTCAGGTAAGTCAACCTCCTCCCCCCAGCCGCGAACAATACCACGGGAAGGTTGAGCAGCACAAGCCCCTTGCGATGCCTGCTGAGGTTGTTCTCCTGCCGCTGTCCCCTCCTCCTCCTCCTCCCCCAAAGAAACACCTTGCTCATCATCCTCTGAGTCTGATTCGTCTTCTGCACACGACTTCTCTTCTTCCTCCTCCTCCCCCCTCTGTGCTGCCGCAGGTGTTGAGGAAACAGCTGGGTCTGATGAAAATTGGTCCCATGCCTGTTCCTGCCGTAACGGTTCCTGGTCACGCTCATTCACAGCTTCATCCGCCACTCTACGCACAGCACGCTCCAAGAAGTAAGCGTAGGGAATTAAGTCGCTGATGGTGCCCTCACTGCGGCTCACCAGGTTGGTCACCTCCTCAAACGGCAGCATGAGCCTGCATGCATTCTCCATCAGTGTCCAGTTGTCGGGCCAGAACATCCCCATCTTCCCAGACTGTTTCATTCTACTGTAGTTGTAGAGGTAGTGGGTCACGGCTTTCTTCTGTTCTAGCAGGCGGGAGAACATGAGCAGGGTCGAGTTCCAGCGAGTCGGGCTATCGCAAATGAGGCGTCTCACCGGCATGTTGTTTTTGCGCTGAATTTCCGCAAAGCGTGCCATGGCTGTGTAAGACCGCCTCAAATGCCCACAGAACTTCCTGGCCTGCTTCAGGACATTCGCTAAGCCAGGGTACTTTGCCACAAATCTTTGAACCACTAGATTCATGACATGTGCCATGCAGGGTATGTGTGTCAGCTTCCCCATATGCAAAGCGGCAAGCAGATTGCTGCCGTTGTCGCACACCACGTTGCCTATCTCCAGGTGGTGCGGGGTCAGCCACTCATCCACCTGTTTCTTAAGAGCAGCCAGGAGAGCTGCTCCAGTGTGACTCTCCGCTTTGAGACAAGACATGTCTAAGATGGCGTGACACCGTCTTACCTGGCATGCAGCATAGGCCCTGCGGAGCTGGGGCTGTGTAGCTGGAGAGGAGAACTGCCACTCAGCCAAGGAGGAGGAGGACAGCGAAGAGCATGTAGCAGGAGGAGAGGAGGTGGCAGGAGGCCTGCCTGCAAGCCGTGGAGGTGTCACAATTTGGTCCGCTGCGCCCTGCTTGCCATCGTTCACCACCAGGTTCACCCAATGGGCTGTGTAGGTAATGTAGCGGCCCTGCCCATGCTTGGCAGACCAGGCATCCGTGGTCAGGTGTACCCTTGACCCAACGCTCTTCGCAAGAGATGACACCACTTGCCTCTCAACTTCACGGTGCAGTTGGGGTATGGCCTTTCTCGAAAAATAAGTGCGGCCTGGCATCTTCCACTGCGGTGTTCCGATGGCCACAAATTTACGGAAGGCCTCAGAGTCCACCAGCCGGTATGGTAACAGCTGCCGAGCTAACAGTTCCGCCACGCCAGCTGTCAGACGCCGGGCAAGGGGGTGACTGGCCGAAATTGGCTTCTTCCGCTCAAACATTTCCTTCACGGACACCTGACTGCTGCTGTGGGCAGAGGAGCAGGAACCGCTCAAGGGCAGAGGCGGAGTGGAGGAGGGTGCCTGTGAAGGTGGAAGGGAGAAAGCGGCAGAAGCAGATAATGCACCTGATGGAGGAGGAAGAGGAGAAGGAGGGTGGCTTTGCTTTTGAGTGCTGCTGCTGCTTTTGCTCAGGTGGCCATCCCATTGCTGTTTGTGCCTTTTCTCCAGGTGCCTTCGTAAGGCACTTGTCCCTACGTGAGTGTTGGCCTTTCCACGGCTCAATTTTTGTTGGCAGAGCGAACAGATGGCTTTGGTCCGATCTGAGGCACACACATTAAAAAATTTCCACACCGCTGAGCCACCCTGGGATGTGGGCACTATGGGGACCTCAGCAGCTGATGCTGAAGGGCAAGTTGGCTGGCTGTACATAGGTGGCAATACATGGTGCCGGACACTGCCACCAGCTGTTTCTGACGAAGAGCTGCCCCAGCTTCTTTCAGCAACTTCTCTCCTCCTCCTACTCTCTGACTCCCCCTCTGAACTGTCCCCCTCTTCATCTCCTCTATTGGGTACATACAGAGGATCCCTATCATCGTCATCATCGTAATCATCCTGCCCAGCTTCGCTTGCCTCAGACAAATCCAAACATGCACCAACATCAGTAGGTCCTTCATCCTCCTTACACGTTACATCCATAATGTTGCCGCGTAACTCAGACATATGAGCTGGTGAAAATTCATCTGGCTGTAACAACAATGGCTGTGCATCAGTGATTTCACCACTAAATAATTCTTGCAAAGTGTCAAATGCAGCGGAAGTGGTGCTAGTAGTAGCACTGGTGGCTGAGCAAGATGAGGTGTTCTGTGTCGCTAAATACTCAACCACGTCCTGACAATCTTGGGAGGTGATGGGACGTGCCTTCTTCCGAGCACTGTACTGTGGGCCAGGTCCACACGAAATTACATTTACACGACCTCGCGCAGACCTGCCGGGTGGCCTTCCTCTGGCTCTGCCACTACCTCTTCCTCTACCTGTTTTGTCCATATCGGGTATGCACGGAGTGGTATATCACACTGCGTGCACTCACGTAGGTAGGTGGGTTCACTTAACTGCACAGGTATGCGCACTGATGCGGTGGGTCCACTGAACAGAACAGGTATGCAGTGGCGGGTTCACTAAACAGAACAGGTATACAGTGGCGGTTCACTAAACAGAACAGGTATGCAGTGGCGGGTCCACTGAACAGAACAGGTATGCAGTGGTGGGTTCACAGCACAGGTATGCAGTGGTGGGTTCACAGCCCAGGTATGCAGTGGTGGGTTCAATGAACAGGTATACAGTGGCGGGTCCACTGAACAGAACAGGTATGCAGTGGTGGGTCCACTGAACAGAACAGGTATGCAGTGGTGGGTTCACTAAACAGAACAGGTATGCAGTGGCGGGTCCACTGAACAGAACAGGTATGCAGTGGCGGGTTCACTAAACAGAACAGGTATGCAGTGGCGGGTCCACTGAACAGAACAGGTATGCAGTGGCGGGTTCACTAAACAGAACAGGTATACAGTGGCGGTTCACTAAACAGAACAGGTATGCAGTGGCGGGTCCACTGAACAGAACAGGTATGCAGTGGCGGGTTCACTTAACTGCACAGGTATGCGCACTGATGCGGTGGGTTCACTGAACAGAACAGGTATGCAGTGGCGGGTTCACTAAACAGAACAGGTATACAGTGGCGGTTCACTAAACAGAACAGGTATGCAGTGGCGGGTCCACTGAACAGAACAGGTATGCAGTGGCGGGTTCACTTAACTGCACAGGTATGCGCACTGATGCGGTGGGTTCACTGAACAGAACAGGTATGCAGTGGCGGGTTCACTAAACAGAACAGGTATGCAGTGGCGGGTCCACTGAACAGAACAGGTATGCAGTGGCGGGTCCACTGAACAGAACAGGTATGCAGTGGCGGGTTCACTAAACAGAACAGGTATGCAGTGGCGGGTCCACTGAACAGAACAGGTATGCAGTGGCGGGTTCACTTAACTGCACAGGTATGCGCACTGATGCGGTGGGTCCACTGAACAGAACAGGTATGCAGTGGCGGGTTCACTAAACAGAACAGGTATACAGTGGCGGTTCACTAAACAGAACAGGTATGCAGTGGCGGGTCCACTGAACAGATCAGGTATGCAGTGGCGGGTTCACTAAACAGAACAGGTATACAGTGGAGGTTCACTAAACAGAACAGGTATGCAGTGGCGGGTCCACTGAACAGAACAGGTATGCAGTGGCGGGTTCACTTAACTGCACAGGTATGCGCACTGATGCGGTGGGTTCACTGAACAGAACAGGTATGCAGTGGCGGTTTCACTAAACAGAACAGGTATGCAGTGGCGGGTCCACTGAACAGAACAGGTATGCAGTGGCGGGTTCACTTAACTGCACAGGTATGTGCACTGATGCGGTGGGTCCACTGAACAGAACAGGTATGCAGTGGCGGGTTCACTAAACAGAACAGGTATACAGTGGCGGTTCACTAAACAGAACAGGTATGCAGTGGCGGGTCCACTGAACAGAACAGGTATGCAGTGGTGGGTTCACAGCACAGGTATGCAGTGGTGGGTTCACAGCACAGGTATGCAGTGGTGGGTTCACAGCACAGGTATGCAGTGGTGGGTTCACAGAACAGGTATGCAGCCAGACAGGAACAAGCTAAGCCTAACTAATCTTTCCCTGAGAGACAGTCTGCAGCAGCTCGCCCTACTCTGACTAATGCAGGCACACGAGTGGCCGTAATGGCCGCCCCTGCCTGCCTTATATAAGGGGGGGTGGGGCTCCAGGGGCTAGTGTAGCCTAATTGGCTACACTGGGCCTGCTGACTGTGATGTAGAGGGTCAAAGTTGACCCTCCATGTGCATTATGGGGCGAACCGAACTTCCGCAAAGGTTCGCCTGCGGGACGCGAACGCGAACCACTGAAGTTCGCATGGAACCGTTCGCAGGCGAACCGTTCGGCCCAACTCTAGTGTTAAATAGTCAACCACGTCCTGACAATCTTGGGAGTTGATGGTACGTGCCTTCTTCTGAGCACTGTACTTTGGGCCAGGGCCGCACGAAATCACATCAACACGACCTCGCACAGACCTGCCGGTTGGCCTTCCTCTGGGTCTGCCTCTACCTCTTTCTCTACCTGTTTTGTCCATTTTGTCCATATCAGGGGGGGATGAAGTGAAAGGTATGCACTGACTTGACTAAAACAATGTGCAGTCACACAGGTGCAGGTAACAGGTATGCACAGAGTGGTAGATCACACTACGTACACTCACATAGGTAGGTGTATATCACACTGCGTGCACTCACGTAGGTAGGTGGGTGCACTGAACACAACAGGTAGTTATAAGCAGTGATGAGGCGGGTGCAATCAACACAACAGGTAGGTATATGCAGTGATGAGGTGGGTTCACTCAACACAACAGGTAGGTATATGCAGTGATGAGGTAGGTTCACTCAACACAACAGGTAGGTATATGCAGTGATGAGGCGGGCTCACTCAACACAACAGGTAGGTATATGCAGTGATGAGGTGGGTTCACTCAACACAACAGGTAGGTATATGCAGTGATGAGGTGGGTTCACTGAACACAACAGGTAGGTATATGCAGTGATGAGGTGGGTTCACTGAACACAACAGGTAGGTATATGCAGTGATGAGGTGGGTGCACTGAACACAACAGGTGCAGTAATGGGTATTATAATGTACATCTGTCACACACACAGGTAGTCACTGAATGTGCTGGGCCTGGCAGTGGCACACACAGTATGAATTAGCAAGGCTGTCTAAGCAACACAAGTGTCAGTGGGACACACAGAAAAAAAAAAGATCACAAGAACAAGACTAGCTCACAAAAGAGCTGTTGTGGGGTGCTATTTTAGCAATAAGAATCAGCCAGGAGCAAGCTAACAAGCCTACAACAGCCTAACTAATCTTTCCCTATGAGAGTCTGCCAGCAGCTGTCCCTTCTCTCACTATTGCAGGTACACGAGTGAGTGTAATGGCCGGCTGAGCCTGCCTTATATAAGGGGGAGGGGGAGTGGATCCAGGAGAGAGTGTAGCCTAATCGGCTACAATGTGCCTGCTGACTGTGATGTAGAGGGTCAAAGTTGACCCTAATGGTGCACTATGGGGGCGAACCGAACTTCCGGGAAATTTCGCCTTACATGGCGAATGCGAACCACCGGAATTTCGCCTGGAACCGTTCGCCGGAGAACCGTTCGGGCCATCTTTAATTCCCACCTTTATCTGATCAGCGGACTCCTGTCAGCCGATCAGGTGCAATGGTATATACTCTTTGTCTGCTGTATCAAATCTAGCAGGAATTGTATAAATTTAGCAGTGTTCAGATGAGACGCTTTGGTCGGACGTAATGGTACATTAAATATCTTAAATGTTCGTTGGACAGTGAAAATGTCACAATGGCAAACATTAATTTCACAACAGCCTGAATACCTCTTAACACCGCTTGTTGGACGTTTTTCCCCACATTAAACTTCTTAGAAGAAAGTGTTCAAGTATTACAGTAGAGACACAAAAGCATGGGCACCTTCCATGCAAACCAAAATTGGTTTATTGCAACTGTAGTAATAACATGGTGATTGCAGAGGAAAAACAACCATAAATGTACCTCAAAAGTTGTGCTGCAGGCTGTCAGTGGAGGAGGTGGGAGATGAGGGGCAACAGAACGCAGTGTGACCAAGCATCCAGTGGGACGCGAAACAGCTGTCTCTTGACCCACCGTTGCCCCTCATCTCCCACCTCTTTCACCGACAGCATGCAGCAAACTTTTTGAGGCACACCTATGGTTGTTTTTCCTCTGCAATTACCATGTTGTTACTACAGTTGCAATAAACCAATTTTGGTTTGGACGGAAGGTGCATGTGCTTTTGTCTCTCTACTGTAATCGTAAATTACGTCACTTAGCAGGGAGACCATGTGCAGGTAACCCCCCACTTGGTCCCCTCCCTAACCACTCACCTATCAATTTACACTTTAAAACTAGTAAGTTACACTTTAAAAAGCCACTACAGTAAATTACAAAAACAATACAAAACTATGGAAAACCTAGCTTGTCAGTATTTTTGGTTATTTACATACTTATTTATTTTTTAATATTTTTGCATACATCAAACCTTTAGAAACATTTAAATCGTTTGCCAACAAGCAAACTGCTATTCTTAAAGGGACCCTGAGCTCTCATTAAAAATTAAATCTAGACTTACCTGGGGCTTTCTCCAGCCACCCGTAGCCTGCAAGGTCCCCCGTCTTCCTACTGGTTTTCATGGTCCTGGTCTCGGCTCCAGTAATTCATCGACTTTGGCTGAAGTGGCCTGTGCGCGCCCCCACTGAGTGTCATCACGCTGGCCAGCGTAAGAGTCTTGTGCATGCCCGGATCAGTCTTAGAGAACCGTGCATGTGCAGGACTCTTCAGCTGAAGTTGCCAGATTACCAGAGCCAGGTGCAGGACCCCAGAAGGGACCAGGAGGACGCCAAGGTAACTCAGGGGCTACGGGGGACTGGAGGAAACCCAAGGTATCTTCAATTATTGAGAGCTCAGGGTCCCTTTTAGCTAATTATTATGAAAGCTAGGATTTTTTGATTCACTTCATCAATTCTTTTCTGGATCGTATGTAAAAAAGTGCCCAAAAATGTAATATATGGTGGCATCTGATAAAATGAATGTGTGCCCTACCTTGTTAGAGCCATTTTATGTGTATCTGTTGAATTGAATTACATCTTGAAATATAATGTGTTAAATGTTATCTCAGTTTCACTGTTGCTATATGAACAGTATATTCATGTTTTCAGATTAAATAGCATCTATATGCATTCTTTTTTTAAATCCATCATGGTTTTATAATAAAGAGGTAGAGTGCAGCTGTAAATTGTAAAAAAAAGTGGATTTTTTCCTGTGATCTATGACTTAAGATGGCCTTGTTCAGTCCAGTTCTTGGTAGCTATGCAGCAGATCCAAACATCATTAACAATAATAAGTGCATGTAGCAGATAACAGGTAATAATGAGTGTAAGTGAGAGATGAAAGTGCTTGTTATCGCTTACAGACATTTTTGTAAAATCTCTGCAACTGATTAAGGATTGTTCTCTTTTCCTCATAAAAGGGTGCTATCCTTTCGAAAATCATCTAAGTCTGGTAAAAGTCACAGAGAGTTGAGTATGTGGTGATCTATTGCAATTATTTAATATTCTTTTGCAACTAACGGGCAGCACGGTGGCGTAGTGGTTAGTGCTCTCGCCTTGCAGCGCTGGGCCCCTGGTTTGAATCCCAGCAAGGGCACTATCTGCAAAGAGTTTGTATGTTCTCCCCGTGTCTGCGTGGGTTTCCTCCGGGCACTGTTTTCCTCCCACATTCCAAAAACATACGGATAAGTTAATTGGTTCCCCCTAAAAAATGCCCCTAGACTACAGTACTTACACTACATAATATAGACATATGGCAATGGTAGGGATTAGATTGTGAGCTCCTTTGAGGGACAGTTAGTGACAAGATATATATATATATCTTGTCACTAACTGTCCCTCAAAGGAGCTCACAATCTATAATATATATATATATATATATATATATATATATATATACACTGTACAGCGCTGCGTAATATGTCGGCGCTATATAAATACTAAATAATAATAATAGTAACCAATAAGAGATCTGGACATTTGGGGTCATCTTCAATGAAATTAGCTCAGGTGAGTTTATTGTACTGCTTGGGCAAAAGTTTTGATCCCAGCTTTCATTTGTAGAGCTTGTTAATGCCTCAAAATCTCCACCTAAAGCGGACCTGAACTTAGAGCGTCCTCTCTGCTCTAAAAGATACGCAACTGCATAGTAACTTTGAAATAAAAAAAATCATGTCTTTATTACAGCTAGTACAAATCCTAAAATAAATCGGCACTGTTTAAACTTCATGAAAGCAGACATGTTGTTAACAGCCTGTGCTTTCAAATGGGCTTATCTGCCATCTGTGCCATAGGCAGCCATGAGACACAGGGGAGAGATCAGATTACAAATTATGATTAGACACAAATGAGGGGGAATTAACCCCTAGCCAACCACTCCCCGCCAATTGGTGTGAACGCGGTGGCAGCCCCAGGGCCACTCCACGGCGATTGGCATGAATGGCTGTGGGCAGGGATTGCAAGAGATCGAGCGCACTAATGCGCACATCTCTGCATGAATGACGGAGCTCCGTTCCGCCTTCAGTCTCCCAGTAGCAGAGACTGTCAGACGGCAAAACCGACATCTATTTACAATGTATAGCGCCTCGATCAACAGCAGCGCTGTACTGGGGACAGCCATGGGACATGGCTGTCCCCTTGGCACTCACAAAAGTGATCCACTGTCGTAGGCTGAAGCCTATGACAGCCGATCACGCTCATTGGCTGGCCGGGGGAGGGAGTGATCTAAAATAAATAAAAAAATAGTGCTATTTATTTAAAAAATAAACTACAGAGATTCCTTATTTAAAAAATAATCAAATAAATATTTATAAAACAAACAAACAAACATCTGGGGAGCGATCAGACCCCACCAACAGAGAGCTCTGTTGGTGGGGCGAAAGTGGCGGGGCAGTGCAGTTTCTAGGCTAAAATGCACCCAGGGCGAGGGTGTAAAAATTGCTCCCCCCCCCCCGAAGCAAGGTATGAGTGCCCGCAGTGTAGGTCAGGTCTAGTTGCACTCAGTATAGATTCCCCCAGAATAGGTACCCCAGTATAGGTAGCCAGCTATAGGTCCCCCCAGTATAGGTAGCCAGGCATAGGTGAGCCAATATAGTTGCCTCCGGTATAGGTTAGCCAGGTAGGTGCCTCCAGTATAGGTAGCCAGTATAGTTGCCCACAGTATAGGTTAGATAGGCAGGCGTCCCCGGTAGATAGTTAGGTGCCCCCAGTACAGGTTAGCTAGGTGGGTGCCTCTAATATAGGTAGCCAGAATAGTTGCCCCCAGCATAGGTTAGATAGGTAGATGCCCCCTGTATAGGTTAGTTAGGTAGGTGCCTCCAATATAGGTAGCCAGTATAGTTGTCACCTGTATAGACTAGCTAGGTAGGTAGGTGCCCCCAATACAGGTTAGATAAGTGAATGCTCCCACTATAGGTTAGATAGGTAGAGGCCCCCCAGTATAGGTTAGGAAGGTGCCCCCCAGTATAGGTTAGATAGGTAGCTGCCCCCTAGTATAGGTTAGATAGGTAGGTGCCCCCGAGTATAGGTTAGATAGGTAGGTGCCCCCAGTATAGGTTAGATAGGTAGCTGCCCCCCAGTATAGGTTAGATTAGGTAGCTGCCCCCTCAGTATAGGTTAGATTAGGTAGCTGCCCCCCAGGTTAGATAGGTAGGTGCCCCCAGTATAGGTTAGATAGGTAGCTGCCCCAGTATAGATTAGGTAGGTGCAGGGCATAGGCTGGAGAGGCTCCAGCCTTAGGGTGCAGTGTAGGAGGGGGCGCACAATTCATTCAGTTGTCTTTCCTAATTGTGTATGAAGCAGAAAGAAATAAGAAAAGTTGATACATAGCAGTGACTGCAAGCCAGATAACTAGATATTAAGGTGTTGGGGAGGTTGTGGGCCCTGTGGCCCTCTTAGTCTAATAGCAATCAGTGTGTGACGGCTGCGGTGGGAGGGATGGAGGGGCGCACTTTGGTGTCTCAGCATTGGGTGCTGGAGGACCTTGTCCCTGCTCTGGGTAGGTGCCCCCCAGTATAGGTTAGATTAGGTAGGTGCCCCCCAGTATAGGTTAGATTAGGTAAGTGCCCCCAGTATAGGTTAGATAGGTAGCTGCCAACCCAGTATAGGTTAGATAGGTAGGTGCCCCCAGTATAGGTTAGATTAGTTAGGTGCCCCAGTATAGGTTAGATAGGTAGCTGCCACCCAGTTTAGGTTAGATAGGTAGGTGCCCCCCAGTATAGGTTATATAGGTAGGTGCCCCCCAGTATAGGTTAGATAGGTAGGTGCCCTCAGTATAGGTTAGATTAGGTAGCTGCCCCCTCAGTATAGGTTAGATTAGGTAGCTGCCCCCCAGGTTAGATAGGTAGGTGCCCCCCAGTATAGGTTAGATAGGTAGCTGCCCCAGTATAGATTAAGTAGGTGCCCCCCAGTATAGGTTAGATTAGGTAGGTGCCCCCCAGTATAGGTTAGATTAGGTAGGTGCCCCCCAGTATAGGTTAGATTAGGTAGGTGCCCCCAGTATAGGTTAGATAGGTAGGTGCCCCCAGTATAGGTTAGATTAGGTAGGTGCCCCCAGTATAGGTTAGATAGGTAGTTGCCACCCAGTTTAGGTTAGATAGGTAGGTGACCCCCAGTATAGGTTAGATAGGTAGGTGCCCCCCAGTATTGGATAGGTAGGTGCCCCCCAGTATAGGTTAGATTAGGTAGCTGCCCCCTCAGTATAGGTTAGATTAGGTAGCTGCTCCCCAGGTTATATAGGTAGGTGCCCCCCAGTATAGGTTAGATTAGGTAGGTACCCCCCAGTATAGGTTAGATTAGGTAGGTGCCCCCCAGGATAGGTTAGATAGGTAGGTGCCCCCAGTATAGGTTAGATTAGGTAGGTGCCCCCAGTATAGGTTAGATTAGGTAGGTGCCCCCCAGTATAGGTTAGATTAGGTAGGTGCCCCCAGGATAGGTTAGATAGGTAGGTGCCCCCCAGGACAGGTTAGATAGGTAGCTGCCCCAGTATAGGTTAGGTAGGTGCCCCCCATGATGGAGGGGGGAGCCGCAGCCCGACCTCTCCCTCCCTTCCTCTCCCGGGCCGCCCTCCGTGCTCCCCCCTCGCAGTGCAGAGTAATGCAGCAGGGAAGCGCTATGCAAAACTACTCACCTCGCTGGCTCCAAGCGCTGCTCTCTCGCCACCAGTCTCCTCTCTGCCTACACGCTGATACACACACAAACAGGAAGCAGCGTGTGTATCAGCGTGTAGGCAGAGAGGAGACTGGCGGCGAGAGAGCAGCGCTTGGAGCCAGTGAGGTGAGTAGTTTTGCATAGCGCTTCCCTGCTGCATTACTCTGCACTCCGAGGGGGGATCGCACGGAGGGCGGCCCGGGGAGAGGAAGGGAGGGAGAGGTCGGGCTGCCCTCCCCGCGCCTGCAGCTCCCCCTCCATCACAGCGCCCCCCTCCCATCAGCGCCCCGGGCGGCAGCACGCCCCGCACGGCCGTAGAAACGGCCATGGGGGGGGGGGGGGGGGAATCACTTGTGTGCTGAGTTGTGCAGCCCTGTAGCGAGGCCTTAACCTCTTTAGCAGTAATCCCGAGTTCAGAGTGGTAATCCCGTGCCTGAGTGAGTTATATGCAGGAGCTGCTGTAGATCTCTCTGTGATATTTTTTTTCTTGTTTTTAGGGTCTAAAAGCTCATGAAAAAATTGCACAACTTTTAGACCCCGAATCTGGAAATAATCATAACGCCAGGGAGGTTAAAGCTGCAGTGTCCTATTAAGTATTAAGTAAAAATGGTCTAGTCACTAGGGGGGTTTAACACCGCGGTCCTCAACTCTTTAAATATATACAGAGTGCATTTCTCTGTTTTCTTTCTGTCCCGTGCAAGAGTTCAGGTCCGCTTTAAACTTAAATGGTGTTCTGCAGTAATTAGATAGTTGCACTGAATTCTTCATCTATTTTTTTAACCTCAGATAAACAGAATCAGTTTGAAAAAAAAAAAAGCAATATATAATACATAAAAGCATGTATCAGAAGTGATCATCGTAATTTGCTAATTTCACTTAAGATGAATATCATGTAAAATTTCACAATTACTATTACATGTAATTATGGTTTCAAAGTTGAACTGATTTTGCATAATCCATAAAGTTTGCAAGCTGTGCAAAATTACGAACACGGCAGCCGTAAATGATTTTTCACATATACTGCAAAAAATGTTCATGCATAACATACAGTAATATGCTAGGTATGTTTGGTGGAAAAAAGTGAAAAAAAGGTTTTTAAAAAGACCTTGTAGTTTTTCAGAAAATTGATTAAAAGGAAATCAAAGAAAAAAGTTTTTTTTAAACTTAGCAAAGTGACATTTTGACAGTGCGGGGTCCCTCCTCTAACCCTCTGTCAACCATGCAGGCTGATATAGCCAGAATTCAGAGACGGCTGTGTGGGGCTTTGCACCCTGAGCTATACCAGCCCACATAGCCCAAGACGTTTAGGAGCTTTGAAAGATAGCGGAGGCAAATCCTTCACCTCTTCACCAAAGCATTTGTCCATACCATGGTGTGGGATCATTTCCAAGGATATTGGCATGGGATTATTAGTGCTGCTTGCTTACTGCTAGTGTTCTACTAATTACTGCTGCTGCTTGGCCCATTGTCCATGAAGTACTATACCAACATAGACAACTGTCAATTCTGCTATTGACTGAATACTGCTTTGGGACTCATTCTATTGTGTGAATTAGCCATCCCAATAACATGTAACTCCATTTTAATTTATTCCTTTGTTACTTTTCCATTTTGGATTCCAAACTGTAATGGCTTTTAGTATTTCACACAATTGCACCCACATTATTCCTCTAACAGTTACGCTTAAATTTAATACATTTGTGTGTGAATTATTATACACTTCAGGACCACAGGCTTCCACCTCCCCAGTGACCATTTTTACAATTAAGTGCTCTGCAGCTTTAAAGGATACGTCCAAGGTAATTAAAAAATAAAAATTGGGTGCGTGGCTTGCTAATGGCCGGATAGAGAGAGACATGTTTCTCAAGAGCTCCCGCCGACCCAGGTCTGAATATTATATTTAACAGCTTCCCAGACGCCTAATCCCATCTCATGGGTGGTGGTAGAAAGAAGAATGCCACCAAGAAATCTAAGTCTAGTCCAGCGCAAATCTGCCGTTTTCTTCGGCCGCTTGAGAGGAGGCTTCAGGGCCTTAACTCCCCGCCGCAGACAGCTTACGGTAAGAATAACTCCTCAGCACAGCACATAGATAACAGTTCTCCCAGTACATCTTGGGACTTAGGAAAACAAACCCCAGCCTCTCCTACAGCCTCAGATGGGGCAGAGTCTTTTGTAGATGTTGGTCTACATGACTATAGACGTTCTCTCCCCACCAAACAGGACCTTGAGAACTGTGTCATCAGAGTCATGGACACTTTCCAAAAAAAGAGATGGCTGAACTTAAACAAGAATTTAGCTAAATCTCCCAGAGAGTAAAAGACATTGAAGCCAGACAGGATAAGATGGACAAAACCATAGAGGCTCATCATCTTTCCATCGATACACATTCTGATCATATCTCCACTATCTACATGAAAATCGATGACTTGGAAAATCACCATAGGCGTAACAAAACCAGAGTGAGTGGAGTTTCTGAAACAACATGTGCGCCAGACATTATGGTGACAAATGAGGCCATCTTTAATTGCTTTCTGGAAGCTGAGACCAGCCACAAGATGGAATTAGACAGAGCTCACAGAGCCGCTGGTCCACCTAGCACTAATCCCTCATGTCCAAGAGATATCATTTGCAGAGTCCATTTCTTCAGAGAGAAAGAGCGCATAATGGCTGCTGAGCACCTGAGCACCGATTTTGACGGAGCCAAGATACATCTCCTACTAGACCTATCCAGTCTCACACTACAGCTCAGGAAAGCGGCATGACCATTCGTGATGGTTCTCTGTGATAGAGAAATTACGTAAATTACGAATGTAAAGCTTATACCTTCATACAGTCTCTACGCTTGTTACCTTCTTCAGGCTGACTTCTGTCTGCTCAGCTACTTCTTTGTAAATACTGTTCACCCTCTACCCACCCAACACTAGGAGAACGTCCAGAAGTCTCACCCATACACCCCCTTTTTACAGAGATCCACTTTCTACTTTACTTTCCTTCATAACTTTTTGGATCATTTCACATCCTGATCACATTTTTTTTCTTTTTTCCTGGTTTGAACTCTTTCTGTTATATGGATTTACAATATTGCATACACCCACTGACTTTCTCGAAAGGACTCAGTCACTGGTTTTGCTCTCTCCCCGATATATCAGAAGATCCAGTAATCCAGAGAGCAAATAGACCACTTTCACGCTGTAACGAAAAATCCGCAACGCTGGATGGGTTGCGGAAATATGGTCACATCCAGTCCGGCAAGCTGACCTTCCAACGCGGGATGCGGAAATTCATCTGCATCCGCTGCGCAAACCCGTTCGAGCACTCTGTTCCAAACTCACCAGCATGCTGCTCACCAGGGCTCTGCCATCTTGCCTCTAGGGGGTGCGCACACGCCAGACACGCCTTTATACTCTTAGAAAGCGTGTCAGCTGACCTGGAGGTCAGCTGACATTTTAGCCTGCTCTGATTGGTTGCTGCCTGGGGTGGAGACTTCTCTCCCAGGCAGTATATAAGGAAGTGCTTTTCAGTCACACTTCGTCTGGGATACCCTGTGTCAGCACTCAGACCTAGTCTGCCTTGTATTGAGATTGTGTTATATATTGGCTTATCGCCAATATATACACATATTATATTGTCTTGATTTATCGTGTATGATTCTGTGCCTGTCTTGACTACTCTTCTGGTTCCTGATTCTGTACTTCGCCAGCCCGTACCGTTATCGACTATTGGCTTGGTTTCCGACTATTCTCTTGTCTCACGTTTCTGTACTGCTGCCGCCTGATCTGTTGCCGAACCTCATTTTGTCTGACCTTTCTCCCTTCAGTGGAACGTCTCCCACTGTAGGGTTCTATCAGAGGCTTGCCTCTTTGAGACGACCACCACTAGCAAACCCTTGCTGCTAGAGGCCGAGATTCCTCCACTCCGTCCTTTGGAGGATCTCACACACGGGGTTCCCATTCAGAGGTAACCACACCTCTGAGGAATTATTGTGTGGAGGATTTTTCCACAGACTTGTATTTACGCTGTATATTATTGTTGTCTGCTGTTCCAGCTTGCCTGGAGGTTGTATCTCTGTGCCCTATAGAGATACTCGATTGTACCAAGCACCATCTTGCTTACGATTGTACTGTGTCGCGCTATACTTGCATTATTGGTGATTCTGCAGATCACCATATAATCAGGTATAGTATCTGCCTTATTGGTGATACTGCAGATCACCAATAATCTGAATCTGTGCTTGTTGACACCAATCGTTACATAAACACAGACCAGAAAGAAGTAAGATGGAGGAGGTGGTAAATCAGCTTCAGACCGTAAGGGCAGAAGTAGAACAGCTGAAGATTACTGTGACTGCACAGCAGGCTCAGATTACTCAGCTGACTGAGACTGTCCGGAGGCTGCAACCACCACTTAACGTTCTACCTCCCCCGGTTCCTAGTGAGCCTAAAATGAATATTCCTGAGAAATTTTCAGGTGCTAGGGCAGATTTCCAGAACTTCCGCCACAGAGTGTTATCTTACTTTCAGATGAGACCTGTGTCCTCGGGAACCGAGGCTCAGAAGGTTACTCTCATCAAGACTTTCTTGCATGCAGACTCCCAGACATGGGCGTATGGCTTACCTGATGAGCATCCTGCCCTTTCTTCTGTCCAGGAGTTTTTTATGGCCATGGCGGTCATCTACGATGATTCGGATAGTGCCGCCACGGCTGAACGTAAACTCAAAAGCCTTAGACAGGGACGCAGTACAGCAGAGGAGTATGCGTCAGAGTTCAGGAAGTGGGCAGTCTCCTCTAGATGGGAGTGGTATGCACTCCTGGATAGATACCTAGAGGGGTTGTCAGAGGCAGTCACTGACGTGATGGTTAGTCACCCAGAACCCAGAGACCTAGATGAGGCTATATCACTATCTATTAAAATAGATAGACGTTTGAGGTACAATAAGAAGGGCAGGTACCCTATGTACTCCAGGGCTTCAGGTGCTTGTAGCTCGGCAGCAGTGGAGACTGAGGAGCCTATGCAGCTAGGCCATGGGCGCCTTACGGAGGCTGAGAGGTCAAGAAGACGCAAAGAGGGTCTCTGCATGTACTGCGGAGAAAAGGGCCACATTGCACAAAACTGTGGTAGGTGTTATAATTTAAGTAGGCCTCAGTTATTTGGCCTGAGTTTTATGTAAAAGGCTTGTCCGCACAGTATGCCTTTAAAATAAATAGAGTTTCTTGTGATTCAGGTAGAAGCATCTCAGTGTCTGCGTGTAGCAGATGATACACGCAGATACCGAGAACATGTTCCTGAAAGAAGGCCACAGGCCTACACTGACCTTAACATGTACACCACAAGATCAATCAACATAGGCCATGTTTACCAAAATACCACATTCCAGTAAGTAAGGGAAAAGTGACATTAAATATTAATCGAGTAGGTGGGTATTATGACACCACGAGGGGGCTCAGCCAATAGTCTGGTCTGTGGGAGGGCGAAGATGAGGTCACATTTAATTCTTTCCTAGTCGGTATTAAAGAAGCGGACGAGCTGAAAGAGGGCTCTCTGATTCCTGCTCTGCTTCCTACTTCATGCTACCTAGATGCTGACTAGGACCTCTAAGTATCTTTATTCTATATGTAATCTGATATAATGTATGCTGTACATAGGTAGTCTAGATGTAACTTAGAATAGATCTAAGAAGACCTGATTACAGTCACTAGGAAGGTAATCAAGAGCTGTAACACCAAGAGCTTAAACATGAAGATTGGCTTGGCTAGAATATGATGAACTGTATCTACCTGTATTTCTGTTTCCTGAATAAATAACGTGAGTATTGAAAACGCCTGAGAAAGTCTATCTCCTGCTTGCTGTGATGAGTCGTGTGTGCAACTCTTGCTGATGAGTTTGCTGGTGCCGGAAAAAAGGTGATTAAGAACAGTTTATAACAGTGGTGCCGAAACCCTTCGCTGTCTAGCAAAACAGGCAGACGGGCCAGGGGCCGACGTTTTCAAGACATTCCACAGCGAAACAAGTGGAGTAGATGCGGACTGGGAAACTTATCAAACTGATAAGTAGTGTGCGTGAGCCAGCACATGGACTGCAATTCGAGGAAATCAGCGGCGAAACTCTTGGACGTTAAACTTAAAGAGACTCCGTAACAAAAATTGCATCCTGTTTTTATCATCCTACAAGTTCCAAAAGCTATTCTAATGTGCTCTGGCTTACTGCAGCACTTTCTACTATCACAGTCTCTGTAATAAATCAATGTATCTTTCCTCTGTCAGACTTGTCAGCCTGTGTCTGGAAGGCTGCCAAGTTCTTCAGTGTTGTGGTTCTGCTATGAACTCCCCCTTCCAGGCCCCTCTACGCACACTGCCTGTGTATTATTTAGATTAGGGCAGCTTCTCTCTTATCTTTTACAAGCTGGATAAATCGTCCTCTGAGCTGGCTGGGCTTTCACATACTGAGGAATTACAGACAAGGGCAAAGCTATTTGCAGGAAGAAACGAGCAGCCTGAAACTTCAGTGCATGAGAACTGCAGGGGGAAAGAAACACACAAAGGATCTCTTGAGATTCAAAAGGAAGGCTGTATACAGCCTGCATGTGTATGTATGTATTTTCTATGTGTGGACATACTGTACATCAACCTACTTCCTGTTTTGGTGGCCATTTTGTTTGTTTATAAACAAACTTTTTAAAACTGTTTTTAACCACTTTTAATGCGTCGAGGAGCGGCGAAATTGTGACAGAGGGTAATAGGAGATGTCCCCTAATGCACTGGTATGTTTACTTTTGTGCGATTTTAACAATACACATTCTCTTTAAGCTGCAGGTGCACATGCAGTTAGAAGCCTAAAACAGGATTATGAGGAACGCTCCGAGGCTACGGCTCGCAACTGCCGCAGGAGATCGATCCACTGAGGGGGAGTGGGGGCCCCCTCCGAAGTTCCGGCTGTCCAATCAGAAGTTTTGCGGGAAAGTTGCAAAAGCTGATGAATTGCCAAGTGTTCGGGAACAGGCAAGTATGATTTATGTTGTTATATTGTATTATCTTTTTTGTACAAGGAGTTGATAATGTGTTCTGTGTAATGTGCAGCTTCGGTGTGAAGCGTACATAGTACTGGTTTTAATGTTTCTGTGTTGCATGTTATATAGTGGGTATGTATATATGGTTGTCTGTTCACAGGCAGGATTTTTTTTCGCTGGACAGTTAACGGTGTTATTTGCTGGGTTTTTTTTTGTTTTTCTTTCGTTCTCATCTCACAAGAGTCGAGGAAGCATGTCAGAGGTGTGAGGGGGGGGGGGGGTGTCCCCCGCAGCCAAGATATGCTAGCTGTGTTGCAGTCTATTAGTGGATGGGAGGGAGAGACTGGTAGAGAGGAAAGCTGTGAGTTTTAGAAGTGTGTACGGTTTAAAGCATGTGTTAACTGTTGGCAGTATGTGTTTTTTTCTTTTCGGTGAGCTGAGTAGACAGGAATGCACAGCCCACGTCTCTGGGTCACTTTGAAGATATGAAAAAGTTTATAGCCACAGCCGAGATGGTGGGTGAAGTGCTTCTGTACTCTGGCGTTTTTCTCGGTCAGCATGTTTTTTTTTCTGTCTGTAGGGGTGTTTGTGAGATGTTTTGCAGGCTGCAGAAAGTCCTACGTCGCTGGGTATTCTTAGGTCTGATAACATTTAGGATTACAGCTGGGACGGAGGTTTTGTCTCAGGTTTTTGCAGGCATCTGAGAGTGTATGTAGCGGAATGCTACATTCTGCAATATGTATTGATGCAATGTGTTACTAGGCATGAAATGTTTGTTCTGTTGATTTGTTTTTTCTCCTACTGTGTATAGGATTAAGAGGTTGCTATGGGAGATTGATAACAGCCATCTTAGCTGGCAGTCCAGGACTCAAAATGGCGGCATTGGGAAGGGCCCGCCCCCAATAGTCATGGCCCCCACACGTCATGGCAGGGGGGAGGAGGGGCTGGGGGATCCACGTTACGTCAGGCTGTGCTCACGGCTCCGGGCAGAGCAGCTGAAAGGAAGGGAGGGTACAGATAATGAGATCTACTGAGTATCTCGGATCCCGGAACATTTCCCCAGAGCTTGGGTCCAGGGAAAGGAATGCCAGAATACGTGCACCAAGCAGTTGCTGCGAGACTAGCATGGTCACAGATAGGAAGTGTTTCCCAGCTAGGGGCAGGGAGACACGTACAAGTCAGATATTTCCCAGGGTGGGATTTGCAAGCGCAGTGCAGATCAGGAAAGTATCTGTAGTGAGTGGCTTATGGGATTATTCTTTTAAGTGAGGCATCTTAACGGGTGGTGCCTCATGAGTTCCCAATAGAGTAAAGGGGGGACAGTGCATCAGGGGGTGCCGGAGTTGGAAAAAAGAGAGTTGACCAATCCAGGGATCCGTCGCCACGGCTGCAGAGTGGTAACGTTTTTTCCGTTTTTTGTCGTGGACAGGGCCAGAGCTTGACTGAGAGGTCAATGCTGGGCTGGGACTGTGTGTGCGTTTTTTCGTCCACTGATTGGTCAAATATGTTTTTTTCCAGCTCCTATCAAGTGTAGCACAAAGAACAAGAACTGGCAGCAGTTCATGGGGCAATTATAAAGATGACAGAATTGCCATTTACAGAGTGACAGTGTATCAGTACAGGTTTGCCATACGACTACCTACCAAGTGGGCATTCAGGGATCTGCATACAGGCATTTGATGCTGGAATGCTTAGCCCTGCACCCTGTGTAGTTTAAGTGCAAAGTGCTCCTTCCTACAGGGAGGCAGCCGTTTTTTGTAGTATGGGGGCAGTGGCACGGCAAACATTGGTCAGAGGGTACAACACACAGAACTTCTAGCAGAGCTGGTATCGCAATGAGGTTCTAGATAAGTAAATGCGAAAATGAGCAAGAGCATTGCAGGCGCACCTGCAAAGCAGCAACAGGTGTGTGGCATCCGTAATCTGTGCATGCGACGGCCGCGCATGTACAGAAGGGGGGGTGTGGTGAGAGCCTGCAATGAGGTCAGAGCTTCCAAAGGTGAAGTCCGCGGGAGCATATTTTACACAGGTAAGTACTTAGGATAGTACTTAGGTAGGGGAGAGAAGTTTAACTCCAATCTACCAAAAAGAGTGAACAGAGTTCATGAGAACCATAAAGCAATGAGATCAATTACGGTATATATTGATCCATTTAAAGTGTACAGAGTACAAGTCGCAGGGCGAATCCCAAATCATTAATAAGAATTGATTTGTTTGTATTTCGATTTCAGGAGTTTGGCAATACGGACTCGAGACAGCTGCAGTGCTGGCAGCAAAGATGGAGATGTCAGTCGGATAAGCGAAAGGTTCCAGATGCCAATCTGAGGTTGGAGAACAGCGAAATTCCTGAAATTGGAAAGAGACTAAAAAAACGAGATTCCTGAAATTGGAAAGAGACTAAAAAACGAGGTTCCTGAGATCGGAAAACGACTAAAAAAACTGACTGAGCAAAGTATAGTGCAAATTGCTAATGTTTTTCTTTCCCAACGGGGAGCTTTTATAATGAAGAGTACCATGCTGATGGTGATCCTAGGCTGCCATTTCGTCCTAGGAGAACGAAGAGAGGACATTCTCTTGTATAATAAGGGGTTAATGAGAACACAAGGCCCAAACATGTTGATGTTTGGTGACAAAGGTACTAATCCTTTCACACCTCCCTCTGGTTGGCACAGATGGACCATGCAGGGATGGAGGAAAAGAGCACTTGTGCCAGGTGAAAACAAATTTCATGGCACAAGGTGGGTGACAGGTCTGAAGGGTCAGGTGTGCGGGCAGTATGAATTTAATGGCAGTGTAAATCTGCTATTGAATGTCACACTCCCAGAATCGATGCACCGATCCAAAGGTTGGTTAAAAGGTACATTGCAGTACAATGGGTACATGCAAAAGGTGGAGTGTGTGATTCGGGGGTACCTTGTCTTGGTTATCCAGAGTGAGATGGTTCCAGATTGGAGAGGAACGAGCAGGAGGCGTCAATTCTCCTGCCGGAGAGACGCAGGGGACAACATCACACTCTGGGGTTGCCAACAGAGGGTGTCTCTGAAACAACTATACACACGTAAAGGCTGGAAAGCCGAGGGGTGGTGGTTCTCGAAACAAGAAGTAAAAATCGAGATCGAGCCACATTTCCAGGTAACAAAGAGGGTGGGGAGAGCTATCCCGGGGGAGGGAGAGTCAACACAGGGAACCCCATTCTCACTACAGGGGACGATATTACACAGTCCATATGCAGCCATTTATCCTCATGCTAGTTGGATAAGTGAAGAGGTACTCTTAATTGAAAGATTGCAGAGAGTACAGTCTTCCCCACCTCAGGTACATATTGTGCCTCAGGACATAAGGGGGGAAGAGGTCCAATCAGGACAGTTGGGGACATATTTTGTCAGGGAGAGGCTAAAAGATCCTGTACAACGGAGATTGGACAAGGGGAGGTATATCGATTTTTCTGGAGAAGGATCTTTTGCATGGAAGCTTCGAGATGTTTGGGTGAACAAATGGAAACGGTGCAACATTTCTTTAGGCACCACCACTTCCTTAGTTCCCACCTCAACACATGTCTTACACCATGACCTGAGAGGTCCACCTTTTTTGGTGCTAGACGGAGAGGTGAAACAAGTAGAGTTGTCCTCATGCGGGCAATTCTCACAGAGGTACCTGTGTTTGCCGGGGCAAGTCAAATTTAGTGAAGAAGCCTGCTGGCTCAATAACACAGAATGCGAGGCTACCATTCAAAAGATCCACCCTGAAGCCAAACCGATAGTTCCAGTGGCTGAAAGAAAGGTTTGTTTTTTTAACATAGTGTCTAAGGACACATTCAAGGTACATTTGCATAATTGCTCCGAGAAGGGGGATCTGACAAGGGGAACAGATTGTGGGAGCGGAGATCCCATATGGATTGAGTCATCCAAGTTTGATGACGTTATTTCTCAAATTGTTAAGAGAACTCTAAAGTTCAAAGTTTCACGTGAAGTTCCCATCCTGAAAGAGAACACGACATGGGACAAAGGGGAACTGGGTTTGATCCAAGACGACCACACTTTGTTACAACGGTTAAACAGACAGTACACTAAGTTAGAGGTAAGATTTCACCATGATCCAGGTGATCTTAACGAGGTAGAACACAAAAATAAGCAGGTGAGTTCCAGTCTGACCTGGTGGAAAAGGTTTCCGGCGATGTTCCAGGGACACTCGGACTGGGCCTCTGCAGTTCACAAGTTCTTCCTACACCCACTGGTCGTCTGGATGGGGATGACAACTTTAGGCATCATTATCCAGGTGAGGTTGTGTGTTAAAATTACGTAAAACAAATTAACACGGTCAAGAGATTGGTGCCTCATAAACAATCTCATGAACCAATATTTCCAAATTAAGGGATATATAGGGTTACGGGTATAGGTGTAGTAGTACCGGTGATGGAGCTGATTGTACAAAGGCGCTCTTTTAGAAGGCACCTGGCACTGCTCCGTTGTGTAACAGACAAACGAGTTTCACTTTTCTGTGGTCATGCAAGTTTGTGAGTGATACGCAAGTGACGCAAATGCTGAGCATGTGGTATAGAGGGACTTAGAAGTAGGGCCTCCCCAGAGAGCCTGGTTACAGGAAGACCAAGAGGTCTTGCCCTCTCTCCCAGGGATAACCACCTAGAGCAGAGAAGTTGTGTGAGCATGAACCTCGAAGAGTGAAACATAAAGAAAAGAAACCAGGTACGGTTGGGTTCAGAAGCCGGGATCTGTGGATCAAGCCATTTTAGGGGGGATTGTTATAATTTAAGTAGGCCTCAGTTATTTGGCCTGAGTTTTATGTAAAAGGCTTGTCCGCAGAGTATGCCTTTAAAATAAATAGAGTTTCTTGTGATTCAGGCAGAAGCATCTCAGTGTCTGCGTGTAGCAGTTGATACACGCAGATACCGAGAACATGTTCCTGAAAGAAGGCCACAGGCCTACACTGACCTCAACATGTACACCACAAGAACAATCAACATAGGCCATGTTTACCAAAATACAACATTCCAGTAAGTAAGGGAAAAGTGACATTAAATATTACTCAAGTAGGTGGGTATTATGACACCACGAGGGGGCTCAGCCAATAGTCTGGTCTGTGGGAGGACGAAGATGAGGTCACATTTAATTCTTTCCTAGTCGGTATTAAAGAAGCGGACAAGCTGAAAGAGCTTGCTGTGATGAGTCGTGTGTGCAACTCTTGCTGATGAGTTTGCTGGTGCCGGAAAAAAGGTGATTAAGAACAGTTTATAACAGTAGACAGTCGGGACACTCCTTAGCTTAGGTGTGGTTGGGGATACCACCCTAAGCGGAGTAGTTTCACCTCCTAAACAAAACAAAATATTATTGCCCTGCTCCTTAAACTGGGAAGGGCAGAACTTTCCTACCACAGCATTTGTGGATTATGGGTCGAATGCTAATTTTTTAGATTTAAGTTTTGCTTTAAGTTTAAATATCCCTGTACTTCCGGTAGAAAAACATTTGTATGTTACAGCAATCGACGACACTCCTTTGCAGGGAAAGTCCCCACTATGCCAGAATCCTCCTCTCTCGCTGCAAGTAGGAGCCCTGCACAAGGAGATTATTCAGTTTTTTGTTTTAAAAATGTTTACCTCTACGGTGATATTAGGGTTACCTTGGTTACGATTACATTCTCCTCAGTTTGATTGGGGGAATGGGCAGTTGACTACTTGGTCACCTTATTGCTCACAGCAGTGTTTACAGAGAATAGTCTTGTGTTCTACTAAGGTTCAAGTGGAAGGAGTTCCTCCACAATATCAGGAATATTCCGATGTCTTTTGTCCCAAGGCAGCAGATCAATTACCCCCCATAGACCTTTTGACTGTCCTATTGATTTAAAGCCAGGAACCATGCCTCCCAGGGGTCACCTATACAACCTCTCATCCCCAGAAAAATTGGCCATGGATGAGTACATCCAGGAAAATGTACAGAAAGGATTCATCCAACCTTCGAGATCTCCTGCAGGGGCGGGATTCTTTTTTGTTCAGAAAAAGGATGGAGGTTTGCACCACTGTATCGACTACGGGGGTCTAAATAAGATCACGATTAAAAATCGGTATCCACTACCGTTAATCGATGATTTATTTACACAGGTTTCCTGAGGCTTCTGTCTTCACAAAGTTAGATTTAAGAGGGGCCTACAATTTGATCCGTATCAGGGAAGAAGATGAATGGAAGACGGCATTCAACACTCCCAAGGGGCATTACGAATACTTGGTGATGCCCTTTGGGTTGTGTAACGCTCCTGCAGTCTTCCAGGAGTAGTTAATAAAATCTTCAGGGAGGTACTGGGTCACTTTGTAATTGTATATTTGGATGACATCCTAATATTTTCCAAAAATCTCACTGAACATCGTCAACATGTTAAGTATGTGCTAAAAAACTTAGAGAGAATCAATTATTCGCTATGTTAGAAAAATGTGTTTTTGAAGTAAAGGAGATTGCCTTTCTGGGATACGTAATCTCCACTACAGGGTTGTCCATGGATCCCAAGAAGGTCTCTGCTGTAAGGGAATGGCCACAACCATCTGGGCTTAAAGCACTTCAGAGATTCTTGGGATTCGCAAACTACTAAAGAAAGTTTATCAAGGGGTTCTCTTCTGTGGTATCTCCACTTACTAATTTGACTAAGAAAGGGGTTGATGCCTCTCATTGGTCAAAAGAAGCATGTGCAGCATTTTCCTCTCTAAAAGAAGCTTTTTGTTCTGCTCCCATATTACGTCATGTAGATGTTGCTTATCCATTCATAGTGGAGGTGGATGCCTCGGAGGTTGGAGTGGGAGCAGTGTTGTCTCAAGGACTTCAGGACAAACTTCATCCCTGTGCTTTCTTTTCTAGAAAATTCTCCCCTGCCCAGAGAAATTATGATGTTGGGAACAGGGAATTGTTGGCCATTAAGCTTGCTTTTGAGGAATGGCGCCATTGGTTAGAGGGGGCTGAGCATGTAATAACTGTATACACAGATCATAAAAACCTACAGTACATTGAAAAGGCTAAAAGACTCACCCCCAGACAGGCTAGATGGGCTCTCTTTTTCTCCCGTTTCAATTTTATAATTACGTTTACACCAGGGAGTAAGAACGTTAAAGCAGACGCCCTTTCTCGTTTTGAGCCTGAGACTGCTGAGGGGTGGATCGGGACTCCCTCTGACGTCACGATGTCCATGACGTCGGTGACGTCATGCCGCCCCGTCGCCATGGCGACCGGGGAAGCCCAGCAGGAAATCCCGTTCTGAACGGGATTTCCTGCTTACTCTGATCGCCGAAGGCGATCAGAGTGGGTGGGGGGATGCCGCTGCGCAGCGGCTATCATGTAGCAAGCCCAGGGCTCGCTACATGATATACAAAATAAAAAATGTAAAAAAAAAGTGCTGCGCCCCCTCCTGGGCGATGTAATTATATCGCCCAGAGGGTTAAGACCTTTCCAGTTGGAAGTCACAGAGGGGAAACCAGAAGGGGTTCTATATGTTCCTTGTCTCTTGCGTCCCAAAGTATTGCAGTTGTTTCATGGACACAAGAATGCTGGACATCCTGGCATTACCAGAACCCAAGAATTATTGTGTAGATCTGTCTGGTGGCCATCGTTACAACCAGATTGCAGGGAATTTGTTAAAACCTGTACCATCTGCGCCAGGAGCAAACTCTCCCGACGAGCTCCAGTCCGAACTTTACAGTCTCTGCCCTCCCCTCAGGAGCCATGGACGCACATTTCCATGGACTTTGTAGGAGAACTTCCGGTTTCCAATGGGAAGACTGTCATATGGGTAGTCACTGACAGATTCAGTAAGATGGCCCACTTTGTAGCTTTGAGTGGTTTCCCTACTGCTCAAAAGTTAGCAGACCTTTTTATTCAAAACATCTTTAAATTACACGGTATTCCGGAAAATGTGGTCTCGGACAGAGGGGTCCAGTTTGTCTCCAGGTTCTGGCGGGTCTTCTGTAAGGGGATGGGTATGTTGTTGTCTTTTTCATCAGGTTACCATCCGCAGACCAACGGTCAGACGGAAACGATCAATCAGTCCTTGGAACAGTTCCTGAGATGTTATGTGGCGGACGCCCAACATCAGTGGGCGGATTTTTTACCATTTGCAGAATTCGCACATAACAATCTCAGGAATGAGTCCTCTGGTTATGCGCCTTTTCAGATAGTCAATGGGAAGTTCCCCAAATTTTCTCCCTTTGCCAGTGACGGCATCTCCATTCCCTGTTCTGGAGGAGTGGCAGGAATCTTTTAAGAGGATTTGGGCTAAGGTCGGGGAAAATCTAAAAAAGGCTTTTTGCATACAGAAGAGGCAGGCAGATAAGAGACTATCTCCGGAGTGGGAGTTTAAACCAGGGGACAAGGTTTGGGTGTCAACTTGGCATATAGCTCTGAGACAGCCGTCCGTGAAACTGGGGCCCAGGTATATTGGACCATATCCAATTTCTGAAAGGGTTAATCGCGTGTCTTACAGAGTCAGTTTATCGCATTCCCTAAAGGTGGGAAAAACCTTTCATGTGTCGCTCTTGAAGCCAGCTGTCCAGGTGGATTCCCTCCCTCCTCACCCTGTCATGGTTGATGGTGAGCCCGAGTGGGAAGTTGAGGAGATTTTGGACTCCAGGCGAGTTCAGGGCTCAGTACAGTACTTGGTGCATTGGAGAGGGTATGGTCCAGAGGAAAGAGCCTGGGTCAAAACAGGTGATTTACATGCAGATAATCTTAGGAGACGGTTTCATGAGCTTCATCCTGACAGTCCAGGTGGGACATGTCCGGAGTCCACGCCTAGAGGGAGGGGTACTGTAACGAAAAATCCGCAATGCCGGATGGATTGCGGAAATATGGTCGCATCCAGTCTGGCAAGCGGACCTTCCAACGCGGGATGCGGAAACCCGTCCGAGCACTCTGCTCCAAACTCACCAGCATGCTGCTCACCAGGGCTCTGCCATCTTGCCTCAAAGGGGTGCGCGCGCGCGACAGACACGCCTTTATACTCTTAGAAAGCGTGTCAGCTGACCTGGAGGTCAGCTGACATTTTAGCCTGCTCTGATTGGTTGCTGCCTGGGGTGGAGATTTCTCTCCCAGGCAGTATATAAGGAAGTGCTTTTCAGTCACACTTCGTCTGTGTTTGCGATACCCTGTGTCAGCACTCAGACCTAGTCTGCCTTGTATTGAGATTGAGTTATATATTGGTTTATCGCCAATATATACACATATTATATTGTCTTGATTTATCGTGTATGATTCTGTGCCTGTCTTGACTACTCTTCTGCTTCCTGATTCTGTACTTTGCCAGCCCGTACCGTTATCGACTATTGGCTTAGTTTCCGACTATTCTCTTGTCTCACGTTTCTGTACTGCTGCCGCCTGATCTGTTGCCGAACATCATTTTGTCTGACCTTTCTCCCTTCAGTGGAACGTCTCCCACTGTAGGGTTCTATCAGAGTCTTGCCTCTTTGAGACGACCGCCACTAGCAAACCCTTGCTGCTAGAGGCCGAGATTCCTCCACTCCGTCCTTTGGAGGATCTCACACACGGGGTCCCCATTCAGAGGTAACCACACCTCTGAGGAATTACTGTGTGGAGGATTTTCCCACAGACTTGTATTTACGCTGTATATTATTGTTGTCTGCGGTTCCAGCTTGCCTGGAGGTTGTATCTCTGTGCCCTATAGAGATACTCGATTGTACCAAGCACCCTCTTGCTTACGATTGTACTGTGTCGCGCTATACTTGCATTATTGGTGATTCTGCAGATCACCATATAATCAGGTATAGTATCTGTATTATTGGTGATACTGCAGATCACCAATAATCAGAATCTGTGCTTGTTGACACCAATCGTTACACATGCATCTTTAGTCTTCTGACTTTGCATTTTGTGTGGGATTTATAACTCGCCTTATGGCTATATGGTTGAAACGTTATAATACCTTTTTTCTGGCTTTCTCGTGGGTTTTTATACCACTAACTTGGCTGTGTATAGGTGATCCAACCCAGAATCTCCACATCCTTTACAGTGGTCAGACAAGACTGACAGTTCACCAAATATATGTCATACAGATATCTGTGAGATTTGTGGATTTATGTAGTGCTTCTAGATAGGCATCTGAAGATTTATTTTCATTAATCTGTATTAGCGATTTAATACTAGTCAATGTTCATATTACTTAGCAGTAAGAGGTTATTATGGATGATTGCTCTATGGGATAACCTTACCTCAATATAAGACTAACCGACTAACCCTAGGTAGCAGTAAGATTGCCCTCAATTTATATCTATCTATCTATCACCATTCCCCAATAGCCACTAGGTAATATAAACCTATCCCATGGGCATTAAGCTAACTCCGTGATACCATTTGCATACACTCGCTACCAGATGACCCCTCTCTTTTCGTGTTAGTCTACATCAACATATTCTTGCAGGTATCCCATATTGCAACTCCGTTTAGATGAGGTTGTTATTGGTTAAATGTTGACTATGATCATTTAGGGTCTACAGTTATTGTTTTATATACCTTGAACTTCGCTATGTTTGAATTTATTCTCCAGCTGTTCTACACAATTAACATATTCTGATTCGGGGTTGGGATTCGGTGGGGACTCGTGAAGACGGAATTGGTTTCTACTCCCCACCGAATCACCCACCTGGATAGTGCCTCTAAGGTACTTTCGGAGTGTTTCTTTACCTCACAATATACTACTCTGTCAGCTTTCTTATAAAGCTGGCTTTTTGGGTTCTCTCTGTTTTTCCTTTCCTATCACCTTCTATTTTTCTAACCTTTCTTCTGGATGTGCTGTCTCTTTGGGACCCCCAGACCTCCATCCACCTCACCTCTGAAATTCAATTTACATGGCAATGAACTTCACCACACCCCACTATAAAAATGGCTACTTGTCAAATAGCTTCATTTAATGTCAAGGGCCTTAATGTCCCTACCAAACGGTCTCAAATTTTACCACCTACATAAGCAAAGAGTTTCAATAGCTTTTTTACAGGAAACCCATTTTAAAACCAAAGAGATTCCAATTATTAAATCTAGATACTATAATAGATGGTTTCACAGCTCTAATTTAATAAATAAAAGGGGGTATCCATTGGCCTGCATAAACATCTTTAACTGTCTTAAAAGAACAGCTGGATACGCATGGAAGATATGTGGTCCAGTTGAATACACGTAAATATACTCTGGCCAATTTGTACCTCCCTAACCAAAATCAGGGCAATGCCCTCCTTACTTACCTCACCAAACTTTCGGCCTTTGCTGAAGGAGACTTGGTTTTGGGAGGGGGGGGGGGGGGGGATTTTAACCTCTGCCTGAATCCTGGGTTGGACTCCTTGACTCAAAGACCCAGTTTGCCTAAAACTATTCTATCAAAAATCCACGCCACACTGGCCTCTATGCGATTGGTAGACGCGTGCAGAACTTTGAACCCGGGGGCACGTAACTACACCTTTTTATCTTCAGTTCATAAGACATTTAGTAGCATAGACTATACCTATGTCTCTCAATCGATACTTGATTTTGATCTAAATTTACAGACCTCAATTGGCAGCAGACTGTGGTCGGATCATGCCCCGGTTTTCTGTTCCTTCCATGCGTCCGAGTCCCCTAAACATCAAGCTCAGTGGAGGCTTAATGAAAACCTCTTGAAAGACCCCCAATGTGCAGACGCAATCAAGACCACAATTGATCAATTTATGCAGGATCATGCTCAAGATGACACATCCCCAACAATAAAATGGGAGGCGCTTAAATGTGTCTCGAGGGGAGTTTTTATTTCTCATGGGGCAAGGCTGAAGAGAGAAAGAGATTTACAGATCACTGAACTCCTCTCCAAAATAAACAACTTGGAGAATGCTCTTAAGACCCCGTATAATCACACTCTTGAATTAGAGCTCTCAAATGTCAGGCAATCTCTATTATCATTACTAGATCAGAAAACATTACTGGCTAGAGAACGGTTTCAAAGCAGACTTTTCCATCAGGGTTGCAAATGTGGCACCCTACTGGCACGCTATGTACATCCTCGGCTTAACACCACTAACATCTTCTCTATCAAGGACTCCAAGGGTCAAACAACATTTAAAACCTCAGAAATCGCCCACAAATTTAATAAATATTATTCTTCCTTTTACAACCTTAGGGGGAAATTCCACGATATGACTATTTCCAAACTTAGAAATAAAATATCCACATATATAAACTTCACCAAATTGGCCACCATTTTGACAGAAGAGGCCAAAGATTTATACTCTGACTTTTCTGACTTTGAACTCACTGCATGTATTAAAGCTCTGAAGAACTGCAAAAGCTCAGGTCCAGATGGCTTATCTGGTCCTTAGTATAAACGCTTTTGCTTGTCATTAGCCCCCCTACTCCTCGAATCCTTTAACTCAATCGACAACAAGTGCACATTTATCCCACAAACATCCATGGCCCACATCACGGTCATCCCCAAACCAGACAAGGACCCCAACTGTTGTGCTAGTTACTGCACCATATCTTTAATCAATATTGATCTTAAGCTTTATGCAAAAATTTTAGCTGAAAGGCTCAAGCCCCTATTGCCTAACATTATCCACACTGACCAGGTTGGATTCGTTATGGGTAGGGAGGCTAGGGACAATACATTCAAAACTAAGACGTTTTGAATCAGGATGATACCATTTATTGGCTAACTTAGAGATGGATAAACAGTGAGCTTTCGACTTATAAAAAGCCTTCGTCGGACTGGTTCCTGACCAAAACTGAAAAACACAGCTTATATACACTGACATACAGAGGAGAAATATTCTTTAGCAAACATAAATGTAATTAGACGCCTTAACTGTTACTGAGGAGGCTTTCCCAGGCATCCTGGCAAAATTGATCAATAGAATCCTAAACATGACATAAAGCAGACTCTGGTGATGGGGAGACATCGTAAATTCCGAGTTCAAATGGTAACTGGCCGGGTTACATGCACCATTAATTCTAAGGTTAAGAGAATTGTGGCATTTAAAGCCAGCACATGAAAGCAAATAAAATGAATAGTGACAGTGAATTCCATCTTACACAGCATATGGCACAAAAATGAATGAAAAGATAGAAAAATTAAAATTAAAAGAATTGTGGCATTTAAAACCCATCGTACCAGCACAAGAAGTTAGAGTCCTTGTTTAAACCATCTTCTACGTTCAAAACTGTATCTCTAATTCATTATGCAAATCTAAAACCCCCATATGTGTCATGTCTGTGGATGCCGAGAAGACATTCGACAGGGTTCACTGGCTCTTTCTGGAAACATGCTTAGAGCAAATTGGATTAGGCCCTATTTATAAAAATCGAAAAGTGATCCTTGCGCTTCAACTCCAGAGGAACGGAACCAGTCAAATCCAATATAACGCTCATCCAAGCTAGGCAATCACACCTTGTGCTGCTCCACATAGGGAAGGTGCAAAGACATCTAAGAAAGGAAGGAGCGCTCTAAGTGTGTTACCCAGGATGGAGCTTTATTGTGCATAATAAAAGTGAATTCTCACAGGATGATGGATTAAAATTCGCCTATCAACGGAAAAGCCACCCTCTACACCCCTCTGCGGCAAAGCTGCACGTGCTGTGGCCAGCAGCGCGGTGTCCAGTCATCTGACGAAGACGCAGCGCGCCGAACCGCGTAATGACGTCACACACACTCCGTCTGTAAGCCGCGCCCACCGCCTCACAAGACGAGCCCCCTGAAAAGACTGGACACCACGCTGCTGGCCACAGCGCATGCAGCTTTGCAGCAGAGGTGTGTAGCGGGTGGCTTTTCTGCTGATAGCTGAAATTTAATCCATCATCCTGTGAGTATTCACTTTTATTATGCGCAATAAAGCTCCATCCTGGGTAACACACTTAGAGTGCTCCTTACTTTCTTAGATGCCTAATTATAAAAATAAGGTCATGGCGTTATATAAAAACCCAACAGCCATAATCAAAATAAATGGAACCCTGTCGGACGCCTTCACTATAGCAAATGGGACGCGTCAGGGGCGCCCTCTCTCCCCATTGTTGTACGTATTGTGCATGGAACACCTAGCAGTGGCACTCAGGCAAAACACAGCTATCCAGGGAATCTCAAAAGGAGATAAACACTTTAAAGAGAAACTCCGACCAAGAATTGAACTTTATCCCAATCAGTAGCTGATACCCACTTTTACATGAAAAATATAATGATTTTCACAAACAGACCATCAGGGGGCGCTGTATGACTGAATTTGTGCTGAAACCCCTCCCACAAGAGGCTCTGGTACCGTACGGTACTCTGGGCAAACTGCCACAATGTAACAATGACACACACAGGAAATGGCTGTTTATAGCTGTCTGTTAAAGCCAGAACAGCTACATAATCTGCCCACAGTAACAATGTCACCATGTAATACATGTCAGAATGTGAATCTGGGAGAGGAAAGATTTTACAATGAGCAAACTCTGACTAAATCATGTATACATAATTATTGTAAAAATTAAGCACCTTTTTATATTAAATTATTTTCACTGGAGTTCCTCTTTAAACTATATTTGTACACGACCTCCTGATTTACATTTTCAATCCTCTCATAGCATTTCCAAATTTAATCAAAGAACTAGATCACTTTGGAGATGTAAGTAATTTCAAGATCAACATAACTAGAAAGGATTCAGCCGGCACCATCAAATGCTATTTTACTTTTATTAAAAGACCGTCATGCAGTACATAGGTACAGAATGCGACGTTTTGGCGCGATGGACTGCGCCTTTTTCAAGCCATGACAGTCTCAATTACAAACAGTTGCACAGCAGCTTATATACTACATAATCATTTGAATATACAAATCATGGTTCACAATACACACAGAACCAATCCCAGTCCACTGTGGCAAAAGCGGACCTGATGGGGAACTATTTTAGATACAACTGAACCAATGAGAATGAATAGCTCACCTCGGCAGTTCCTCCCGACCATGCACGCACTGAAGTACAGCCCCAGACCGGATATCACGGCTGGAGGAAATACCCACCGGTCAAGCGGACTTGATGGGGAACACCGTGCGGAAGGGGCGGTGCTAGTAACATCATAGACATTACCTGGTAGACGATATGGACGCGAGCGGGGAAATCCGCCCGCCTCCAGAAGGGCAGGACGCATACGTCACTGCTGATGCCGGCTGATCACGTGGAAAGAATCCACGCCTTTCCGTCTCCCAGTATGACAACAGCGGCAAGTAGCCACATTGTCATAGCAATGGAACAAAGTGGAACTGACAGTGCGCACTAAGTACGGGAGGCAGTAATATAAAGATCACTTATATATGTCATAGTAAGGAAGGACCACTAATGTGAATGCATAAATACAAAAAGTATATATCACAGTGCATCTGAATATATACAGCATATGCAAAACAGCCAGGGCAGGTATGGAAAATGTTAACAGAAGTAACAAATAAGAAAAATCGATAAATTAAATAAGTGGCAGATAGAGATGGCCCGAACCTCCGATTTTAGGTTCGCAAATGATTTTATGAACACAAAAGGCAAGGCCATCCCTGGGTGGGCTTGCACCACCAACCTTTAGTTAACAGCCAAATGTGCTAACTGATTGTGCCACAGAGACTTTGTATGCAGTTGCTGCTAAATGGCTATCTGGGGTTCTCTTCAGACAACTGTTGAACACAAAAGGCAAGGCCGTCCCTGGGTGGGTTTGAACCACCAACCTTTCGGTTAACAGCCAAATGTGCTAACTGATTGCACCACAGAGTCTGCGCATGCAGTTGCTGCTAAATGATTTTATGGGGATGTATGTGTGTCTTTTGGAGGGAAGAAGAGTCAGACCGGCACCATCAGTAGTATTTAATGCTCTTTAATGATACAAGACAGCCCTACTATGGCTGTCTTGTATCATTAAAGAGCATTAAATACTACGGATGGTGCCGGTCTGACTCTTCTTCTAGCAACTTTACTCTGGGGTGCTGCCAGACTTGACCGAGGCACGTCAGGCATTTCTTGAAGCGGTGCTTCACCATACCTCTATTATATTGTCTTTTGGAGGGAGGAAGTAAGTCTGGTCCAAGAAGTTTAACACCACTTTTTCCTACAAGGCATTCACTGTGTGGCAGCAGAGTGGTGCAGTGGAAGTGTGCTGGGCCCATAACCCAGAGGTTGATGGATTGAAACCATCCTCTGCTAGGTGTACTTTGTTTTTTACACCTTGCTTTACCACATGGGCCAATTGGCGGCCATAGCCCCTTAAGAGAAAGTGTCATTAGGGCCTTGCTGTAACATAGATTTTAGTGTAACTATTTCAAATAATGTACCCTTCTTAAACTTGAAG
Organism: Hyperolius riggenbachi; assembly: GCF_040937935.1. Classification (NCBI taxonomy): domain Eukaryota; kingdom Metazoa; phylum Chordata; class Amphibia; order Anura; family Hyperoliidae; genus Hyperolius; species Hyperolius riggenbachi. Next base: position 158,984,451 of record NC_090655.1, read on the forward strand.
ATTGTATACAAATGTAAGCAGACTGCAGAGTGGTGCAGCGGAAGTGTGCATGCGAATGCGAACCACCCAAAGTTTGCCTGGAACCATTCGCCGGCAAACCGTTCGGGCCATCTCTAGTGGCAGAAGGTTATATTCCCAGTTCATACCACAGGGTTCTAGAGTATCTAGTGTTTTAATCCAGTGAGCCTCGTGGAGCAACAGTCGTTTATGTCTATCACCTCCTCTCTTTAATAATGGAGCGCCGTCAATAATTTGACAGCGTAATTGACTAACATGATGATTATTTTGTACAAAATGACATGCAACGCAATCCTCAACGATGCGTTTACGGATTGCATGTTTATGTGCTGATACTCTCACTTGAATTTTTTGAGTAGTCTCACCCATGTATAATAAACCACAAGGGCATTTAAGAATATAAATGACATATTGAGAGTCATAGTTGTAAACACCCCTGATATTATACGTTCTGCCAGACCCATCCTAGACATCACTACTGATCATCGAGTTGCAGTGTACACAGTTTAGGCAGGGGTACATACCTTTCCTGGACCCCTCAGGAGGCCTAACCTAACTTCCTCATTTCAGCATGGATTAATTTGTCCCTGAGAGTAGGGGCCCTCTTATAAGAAAATAATGGAGGATGATGATGGAACTCTTGGATCTGAGGAAAGGATTGGGCAAGAGTAGGCCAATATTTTTTAATTATACTGGCAATATTATTGCTCAAAATATTATATTGTGTAACAAAAGGGATACGGTTGCCAGTCCTATTTCTAGGTCCCCGAGTTGTACATGTCGCCGCACTGCGCGCCTTTGCAACAAGACGATTAGGGTAATGCCTCTGCAAAAACGTCTGTGACATTTCAAAAAATCTAATCTCCCATCTGTCCCCATCACCAACTAAACGGCTAACCCACCTAAATTGTGATCTAGGGATAGATTTTAATGCGTTAATGAGATGAAAGCTATGACAGGATAAGATAGCATTTTTGTCTGTGGGCTTGACATATAGGTTACAATTTTAAGAAGTTCCAAAAAAAAATTTGGTTTGACGATCATCAAAATCTGAGGCAGAAAACAATGCATGATGGACCGCCTCCACACCTCCATTGTGTGGGATGGAGGTTTAGAGGCTCTCCACATCCAGTGTGACCAACAGGCTATCCTCCAGTATATCAATAAGATCAGAAATAGTCTCCAAAAACATGGAAGAGTCCCGAATATATAATTTTTTTTGTGCCACTACAAATGGTCTCCATATAAAATCAAGATACTTTGCAAATGGGGATAAGATGGAATCAATCCCGACCACTCTAGGTCGGCCCGGAGGCCGATGGAGCCTCTTGTGAATTTTTGGACAAAGATATAAACAAGGGGTCTTGGGGAACTCCATTTTGAGAAATTTCACAAGTTTTTCATCAATTGTGCCTGCCAAAACAGCCTGATCCAATACAGAATCGATCTTCCGTTTGACATCAATGAGGGGGTCGCAGGGTAACAGAGTATAGGTAGATTCATCACTGAGCTGTCTCATGGCCTCCTCAAGATACTCAGAGGTATCCATGACTACCACTGCACCCCCTTTGTCAGCAGGTTTAATGGTGATAGAGTTCATAGCAGACAGTTCTTTCAATGCTTGTCTCTCATCTGATGATAAATTAGGATAAACTTTTAAACCAATGTAGTTGGATCGTAGTAATTCATCCACCTCAGTTTGAACCTTGGTTGCAAAGACATCTATTATCTGACACGATGGAGGGTTAAATCTACTTAGTTACATAGTTACATAGTTATTTTGGTTGAAAAAAGACATACGTTCATCGAGTTCAACCAGTATAAAGTACAACACCAGCCTGCTCCCTCACATGTCCCTGTTGATCCAGAGGAAGGCGAAAAAACCCTTACAAGGCATGGTTCAATTAGCCCCTAAAGGGAAAAATTCTTTCCCGACTCCAGATGGCAATCAGATAAAATCCCTGGATCAACATCATTAGGCATTACCTAGTAATTGTAGCCATGGATGTCTTTCAACGCAAGGAAAGCATCTAAGCCCCCTTTAAATGCAGGTATAGAGTTTGCCATAACGACTTCCTGTGGCAATGCATTCCACATCTTAATCACTTTTACTGTAAAGAACCCTTTCCTAAATAAATGGCTAAAACGTTTTTTCTCCATGCGCACATCATGTCCTCTAGTCCTTTGAGAAGGCCTAGGGACAAAAAGCTCATCCGCCAAGCTATTATATTGCCCTCTGATGTATTTATACATGTTAATTAGATCCCCTCTAAGGCGTCTTTTCTCTAGACTAAATGAACCCAGTTTATCTAACCTTTCTTGGTAAGTGAGACCTTCCATCCCACGTATCAATTTTGTTGCTCGTCTCTGCACCTGCTCTAAAACTGCAATATCTTTTTTGTAATGTGGTGCCCAGAACTGAATTCCATATTCCAGATGTGGCCTTACTAGAGAGTTAAACAGGGGCAATATTATGCTAGCATCTCGAGTTTTTATTTCCCTTTTAATGCATCCCAAAATTTTGTTAGCTTTAGCTGCAGCTGCTTGGCATTGAGTACGATTATTTAACTTGTTGTCGATGAGTACTCCTAAGTCTTTCTCCAAGTTTGATGTTCCCAACTGTATCCCATTTATTTTGTATGGTGCTAGACGATTAGTACGTCCAAAATGCATGACTTTACATTTTTCAACATTGAATTTCATCTGCCATGTATGTGCCCATATAGCCATCCTATCCAGATCCTGTTGCAATATGACACTATCTTCCTGAGAGTTGATGATTCTGCACAATTTTGTATCATCTGCAAAAATAGCAACATTGCTTACTACTGCATCTACTAGGTCATTCATAAATAAATTGAAGAGCACTGGACCCAGAACAGACCCCTGTGGTACCCCACTGCTAACAGTCTCCCATTTTGAGTAGTATGATTCATGGACCACAACTCTTTGTTTTCTGTCCATTAGCCAGTTCCCTATCCATGCACACAGACTCTTCCCCAGTCCTTGCATCCTCAACTTTTGCACCAGACTTTTGTGGGGAACAGTGTCAAAGGCCTTTGCAAAGTTCAAGTATATCACATCTACAGCATTCCCAATATCCATATTAGCATTCACTACCTCATAAAAGCTGAGCATGTTAGTCAAAACAGGACCTGTCTTTATACTAAATATCCATACTAAAATATTGATTGAGTATAAGTTTAAAAGCTTGCCATTTCCCTTCAGTGTCTTCCCCTTGTAGTACATTATCCCAGTTCACCAAACTTAGTGCCTGCCTAATTTGATTGAACTTTGCTTTTCTAAAATTCATAGTTTTAGTGGTCCCGCTGCCCCGTGGCCTATCAGTCACCATATCAAACATTATCATGTTGTGATCACTATTTCCCAAATGTTCTTGAACCTGCACATTTGATACTTTGCAGTCTCAATGAGGTGTTCCCTAGTCTCAACATGCTTGGATCATCATGTTCCGGAGTGGTAGCTGTGGCCACAAAATGAGACTGTGAGAAGTAGTGCTAAAGTTTAAGGCGGCGAAAAAAAAATTAAAGTTCAATGTCAAGATTCAGAGGGTCAGGCCAGTGGGTGGGGGGCAAAGGAGAGGCCCCTGTTGAGAAGCATATGCTGTGACTCAGAGAGGGAAGACGAGGAAATATTCACAACTATGTTGTGGATAGGCCCGGTTTCTGCCTTGGTCGCTGACGCAGCCTTTCCTTAATGCCGCCTACATCTGCCTCCCCTCCTTGTTCAGCCTGACTTGACTGATTGTCCGTAGAATCTTCCGGAGTACTGACTGGAAGAAAATCTGCAGAGCCTCCAAAGTTTGGATCAACTAGTGGATTAATAGGTTTGGGTACACCTTTGGGTCCACGAGGTCTCTGTGGTTTAGGTAAACGTTTGTATGGCCATACAAACGTTTCCAGTTGTATAATCTCCTTCATCCCTCTGGAATTTTTGTCTTTTGGGGGTTTCAATTTGAGTTTGAACCATATGGCAATATTTAGAAGAGTCATCTTCAAACTTAAGCCACTGTTCATCAGTAAAAGTAAAGTAAAAATAGCATTTGATGGTGACGGCTGAATCCTTTCTATTTACTGCTCGGGTGGTGACTGAGCCTGCTGTGGCACATCAGCTGATAACTTCTATAGGGGTGTGCAACTCTACACTACTTGCAAAGATCAACATAACTAAAACTGAAATATTAAATGTCAATTTCCCACAACTCCTTATGACATCACTACAGCGCTCTTTCTCCTTTAGGTGGCAGACACACAAAATAAAATACCTAGGAGCATATATTAGCTCCGATCCTGCTGAACTCTTCTCATTAAATTTCCCGTCTAAAATTACAAAAGATCTTGAGAATTGGAATTCTCTTCACCGTGGTCCAGTCGAATTAATATGATAAAAATGGACATACTCCCAAAAGTACATAAATAAAATTCAATCCCTCCTCTTAAAATGTGTTTGGCATCGCAGACCGCATAGGACCAAATTTAAACTTCTTACCAGGCCCAAATCACATGGAGGCATGGGCCATTCTACTCCACTCATATACTGAACTGGTTCCAGGATAGGATAGATAAACAATGGGTTAAATTGGAGGCCTCCCTCTCTAGTCTTGATCCGAGAGCAGTGCTGTGATTACCTACAGAACACAGGTGTAACAAATGTGGAATAATCTCCGTGATCAGCGCACAAGGCGTGCGCTGACACGGCGGAAATCCTCCACAAGCGTATGAAGGGGGGAACCCAGCTTTGGTGCAAGCACCAGTAGAGGGCAATTCCCACCGGCAGATGGCGCTGTGGAGTGCAGACAAGACAGACAAACGGAAAACAGGAATAAGCTAGGAAGGATCCACAGCCGCTACCGCTAGGGGCTAGTGCGATCCAAGCAAGACAGGCTGATGAGATAGCTGGTAGCACCCGCTGCTCCAGCTATACTCCAAGAAAACAGAACAGAAGGATTCACAGCACTAGCGCAAGGCCAGTGCGATCCAGGCAAGACAGATCAGAAGGATCCACAGCACTACCGCTAGAGGCTAGTGCGATCCAGGAAAACAGAACAGAAGGATCCACAGCACTAGCGCAAGGCCAGTGCAATCCAGGCAAGACAGATCAGAAGGATCCACAGCACTACCGCTAGAGGCTAGTGCGATCCAGGAAAACAGAACAGAAGGATCCACAGCGCTAGCGCAAGACTAGTGCGATTTAAGCCAGACAGATCAGAAGGGGCTACCGGTAGCAACCGCTGCACCAGTTAGCACCCAGACAAACAGAACGATTTCCTGTCGACCACCGCTGGGACAGGACAATCGCAACAGACAGACAAAACAGATAGGCAATCTAACTGTACTAGGAAACTGCTTAGTACAGTTCCAAGAATTACTCTAAGATAACTTTAACAAGAAATAGCATGGCTGACACTCTAGGAGTGTTTCAACAAACCCTGAAGGAATGACCAGCAAAGGATTGTGGGTGATCCCAACCCTTATACTGCCAGCAGTTAGATGATTTGCCTAACCAATGTATGCAAATCCCTCAGCAGCAGAGCAGGTCTGGTACTTGCAAGACAAAGTCAGGTCTCTTATCCATTGACCTGCATCTCTCAGGCACAAGGAATGGTCAAACAGCTGTCTGCCTGTGCAGCCAGCTGAGCGGATCCTTACAGTACCCCCTCCTCTAGGGACAGATTCCAGACGTCCCTCAGAACTGGTATTTCCAAAAAACTCCAACTGAAGACTCATGAAGGTCGGGACAGCCCGACAAGGCCCAATTCCAGAGTCAGTCCAGCCGAAACCGACCTCATCGGAAGCAAAAGCCACCGAAACATGCCCATCAGTACTACCAGTCTCAGTATAACACCCATCAGGACTGTGAACGCCAGAGAAGAAGCCATCGACACCCTCCAGACCATTCCCACCACCTTCCAGGGAGCGTCCGAAAATACCAAACCTGCCACAATACCTGTTCGAAGTGTCCCTTACAACACAAAAGCCACTGTTGATCTTATCCAGAGTACCAAGCAAAATTTCTCCCAGAATCTCCCAGAACCTTTTGAAGCTCCAAAGAGATCCCAAGAGGGCAGAACAATCACCAGGCTCACATGGAGAACTATCAAGCCCTCCTATGGAACCAATGACTATTCCGGATTCAGAATTACAAGGACACCCATCAAGATCAGGACTTTCAGGGACCACTTCTGGGCATGCAAGCAGGCAGGCCATATCAGAGCATGTCTCCACCGAGGAAGCATCTGAGCATGCTGGTAACCGAGGCATACTTGGGCTTTCTGGGTCACAGAGCATATTGGGGTACACCAGCACAGGAGAAACCTCAGGACATGTCGGGGAACTGCCAACCTCAGAGTCCGACACGACAAGACCAAAACCAGTACCGGGCAGAAAATCATCATGAGTGGAGGTCACAGGTACATGTCTTTCAAAAGAAGACTCGACCTTAAATTCAGAATTTTCTGTGACTGTAATATCATAATTGACTACACATGAGTGAAGCTCCACAAGAGCTGCAAAGGTAGTCAGCACAAGAGCAATGCCTACCGAAGTGGGCAAAACCTCAGACGGATCTGGGGGGCAGGAGGTATCTCCTAGAAGTTCTGCACCCTTTAGGAGGGACTTGGAAACCTCCAAAACATCAACTAAGACCTCAGAAATGTCATTTTCCAAGTTTTCTATGAATGATTCTGAACTATCCATGTTACAGGGCTGAACATTAAATACCTCCTGCAGGCAGGGCAAATGTCCCAGGAATGGTTCCACCATAAGCTGAAACTGAATTTCATTATCATGAGCGGGATGTACAGGAATATTTACTGGAACACACACTGACTCCCTAACTTCAATCTTACTGCACCCAGAATTCTGCGTAGCAGTCAAACTAGCTTGCAACTCCAAAACTGCAGAAAAATAGGTGAGAAGAGCAGCAATACCTAGACGAGCCTCTAGGGACACTGCAGGAGATATTGTACAAGGCAATATTGACTCATCCAGAGTACAGGGTGGAGAGTCAGTACTTTCTTCAAAGCAAGAAAGGGACTCCCAAATGTCAGTGCGATTGAACATCATATTGTTATTCATGGTACAGGGCAGGCTCAGAGAAACCTTCTCTGGACACAGCAAAGATGCTTCAGAGTCAGATTCGCAAAACCAAAGTGCTGTCTCACTCTTAGACTCGGTTAATGATGTCAAATCCGAGGAGACAGAATGCAAAATTTGCGAATCCAAGATCACTTTAGGTTGTGAAACTGACGCTTCCATAGCGCAAACCTCCGCGATCTGCGGAGCAGACTGCAAGGCATTTAGGACAGAAACACTGGAGCAACTGTCATCAGGCAACAGGCCTTCACAGGTTACATAGTTACATAGTTATTTTGGTTGAAAAAAGACATACGTCCATCGAGTTCATCGAGGTGTGAACAGAATGAGACATAGATTCATTTGCAAAAGAAGTGGCGACCACAACAGGAGAAACTTTATTAGACATATTAATTTTACTTTTGATGCTGCATAATTTAGGACTTTTCCCTATAGCAGGATCATAGATGGAAGATGTTAAAGATCTGTTTTTTGATGACAAAGGATCCCGTCTACCTTTGAGGGGAATGACACATTCATGTTGATCACACTTTGCAGGAACATCCGAGAAACAGCCATTAGATCGCATAGATTCAAACTGCACACAGTCAGGAGAGAATCCTTCAGGATTCGCACAGGAATCAACCACAACGGTACACCCATTCATTTCAGATCGTACGGTGTCTAAACTCACATGCTTTACCCCAGGAAGGCAGGAACAATCATTCGATAACGATGTCTCTCTATTGGAATCAATTGACTGGTGTGTGTGCAACTCATCCAAGATCGTTTGTCAGACAGACATCACTGGATCCACAAAACATTGGTCACACTCATCAGAATCTATCAAAGTGTACACAGAATTTATACAAGTGTTTAGCGTCTCTGCGCTTTTTGCGATGTAGAAATCGCAAAACGCCTTCTAATCAATCTCGAACTCATCTACCTGTTATAAACTGTTCTTCTATCACCTTGCTTCGACACCAGTAACTTCTTACAGTTACGTCTCACAGACTGTGAGATCACTTGACTCTCCACACCGCAAACAGGATATAGACTTTCTCACGCATCTTCAATGTTTACGTTATTTATTCACTAAACAGGAATACAGATAGGTACATTCATCTCCTGGCCAAGCAGACTTCCATGTTGCGTTACAGCTGCTTGAGTATCTTCCTACTGAAGATACCCAGGTCTTCTTGTATCTACTCTATGTTACAGCTAGACTACCTATGTACAGCGAACAGTATATCAGATTACATAAAGGAAGAACATGCTTAGAGAAATAATTGGGTTCCAGTCAGTATTGCGAGCTAGTGCGGAAGGAAGAAGCAGAAGTGCCTTCTCCATTGCTCGCTCCAGATTTAATACCGACTAGGAAAGAGTTAAATATGACATCATCTTCGCCACCCCCTATATCAGTCTATTGGTGGACCCACTCATGGTGTCATCATACCCGCCTACTCGATTAATAATCAATGAGGCACTTGACCCAGATGCAGGCATGTAGATGTTTAGTAAACATGGCCAATGTTTACTGTTCCTGTCCTGTAAGTGGAGGTCAGAGTAAACCGATGGCCTTCTTTAGGAACATGTTCTCAGTATCTGCGTGTATCTTCTGCTACACGCAGACCCTGAGATGCCTCTGCCTGCATCACCAAACCTCTATCTATTTTAAAGGCATACACTGCGGACAAGCCTTTTACATAAAACTCAGGCCAAGTAACTGAGGCCTACTTAAATTATAACAATCCCCCCTAAAACGGCTTGACCCGCAGATCCCAGCGTCTGAACCTCCCAGTACCTGGTTTCTTTCTTGTATGTTTCACTTTTCGATGTTCGTGCTCACACAACTTCTCTGCTCTAGGCGGTTACCCCTGGAAGAGAGAGAGCAAGACCTCTTGGTCTTCCTGTAACCAGGCTCTCTGGGGAGGCCCTACTTCTAAGTCCCTCAATACCACATGCTCAGCATTTGCGTCACTTGCGTATCACTCACAAACTTGCATGACCACAGAAAAGTGAAACTCGTTTGTTTGTTACTCGATGGAGCAGTGCCAGGTGCCTTTTAAAAGAGCGCCTTTATACAATCAGCTCCATCACAGGTACTACTAAACCTATACCCGTAACCCTGTAGATCCCTTGATTTAAACTATTGGTTCAGTAGATTGTTTATGAGGCACCAATCTCTGGACCAGGTTAATTTATTTTACGTAATTTTAACCCGCAACCTCACCTGGACAATGAGGCCTAAAGTTGTCATCCCCATCCAGACGACCAGTGGGTGTAGAAAGAACTTTGGAACTTCAGATGCCCCGTCCGAGTGTCCCTGGAACATCACCGGAACCTTTGTCCACCAGGGCAGACTGGAACTCACCTGCTCATTTTTGTGTTCTACCTCGTTAAGATCACCTGTATCATGGTGAAATCTTACCTCTAACTTAGTGTACTGTTTGTTTAACCTTTGTAACAAAATGTGGTCGTCTTGGACCAAACCCTGTTCCCCTTTGTCCCATGTCGGGTTCTCTTTCAGGACGGGAACTACCCATGAAGCTTTGACCTTCAGAGTTCTCTTAACAATTTGAGAAACAACGTCATCAAACCTGGTTGACAGGATCCATATGGGATCTCCACTCACACAATATGTTCCCCTTGGAAACTCCCCCTTATCGGAACAATTATGAGAATATACCTTGAATGTATCATTAGAACTTATGTTAAAAAACCAAACCTTTCCTTCCGCCACCGGAACTATCGGTTGGGCTTCAGGGTGGATCTTTTGAATGGTAGCCTCGCATTCTGCGTTATTGAGCCTGCAGGCTTCTTCACAAAATTTGGCTTGCCCCGGCCAATGCAGATACTTCTGCAAGAATTGCCCGCATGAGGACAACTCTACTTGCTTCACCTCCCCGTCTAGCACCAAAAAAGGTTGACCTCTCAGGTCCTGGTGTAAGACCCGGGTTGAGGTTGGAACTAAGGAAGTGGCGGTGCCTAAAGGAATGTTGCACCGTTTCCATTTGTTCACCCAAACATCTCGAAGCTGCCATGCAAAAGATCCTTCTCCAGAAAAATTAATATACCTCCCCTTGTCCAATCTCTCGCTGACAAAATATGTCCCCAGCTGTCCTGATTGGACCTCTTCCCCCCTTATGTCCTGAGGCACACTATGTACCTGAGGTCGGGAAGACGGTACTCTCTGCAACCGTTCGATTAAGAGTACCTCTTCACTTACCCAATTATCATGAGGATAAGCTGCTGCATATGGACTGTGTAATATCGTCCCCTGTTGTGACCCGTGTGGTGTGGATGGGGTTCCCTGTGTGGGCTTTCCCTCCCCCGGGACCGCTCTCCCCACCCTCTTTGTCACCTGGAAATGTGGCTTGATCTCGATTTTTACTTCTTGTTTCGAGAACCACCCACCCTTGGCTTTCCAGCCTTTACGTGTGTATAGTTGTTTCAGAGGCACTCTCTGTTGGTAGCTCCAGAGTGTGATGTTGTCCCCTGCGTCTCTCTGGTAAGAGAATTGACGCCTCCTGCTCGTTCCTCTCCAATCTGGAACCATCTCACTCTGCATAACCAAGACAAGGTACCCCTGAATCACACACTCCACCTTTTGCATGTACCCATTGTACTGCAATGTACCTTTTACCAAACCTTTGGATCGGTGCATTGATTCTGGGAGTGTGGCATTCAATAGCAGATTTACACTGCCATTAAATTCCCACTGCCCGCACACTTGACCCTTCAGACCTTTCACCCACCTTGTGCCATGAAATTTGCTTTCTCCTGGCACAAGTGCTCTTTTCCTCCGTCCCTGCATGGTCCATCTGTGCCAAGCGGAGGGAGGTGTGAAAGGATCAGTACCTTTGTCACCCAACATTAACATGCTTGGGCCTTGCATTCTCATTAACCCCTTATTATACATGAGAATGTCCTCTCTTCGTTCTCCTAGGACGAAATGGCAACCACCTTGGGAAAGAAAAACATTAGCAATTTGCACTATGCTTTGCTCAGACAGTTTTTTTAGTCTCTTTCCGATCTCCGAAATCTCGTGTTTTAGTCTCTTTCCGATTTCAGGAATCTCGTGTTTTAGTCTCTTTCCAATTTCAGGAATCTCGTGTTCCTCCAAGCTTAGATTGGCATCTGGAACCTTTCGCTTATCCGACTGACATCTCCATCTTTGCCGCCAGCACTGCAGCTGTCTCAATTCCATATTGCCAAACACCTGAAATCGAAATACAAACAAATCAATTCTTATTAATGATTTGGGATTCGCCCTGCGGCTTGTACTCTTTACACTTTAAATTGATCAATATATATCGTAATTGATCTCGTTGCTTTATGGTTCTCCTGAACTCTGTTTACTCTTATTGGTAGATTGGAGTTAAACTTCACCCCCCTACCTCAGTACTATCCTCAGTACTTACCTGTTTAAAATATGCTCCCGCGGACTTCACTTGTGGAAGCTCTCACCTCATTGCAGCTCACTCCACATCCCCCCTATCTGTCCATGCGTGGCCGTCGCATGCACAGATTACGGATGCCACACCTGTTGCTGCTTTGCAGGTGAGCCTGCAATGCTCTTACTCATTATCGCATTTACTTATCTAGAACTTCATCGCGATACCAGCTCTGCTAGAAGTTCTGTGTGTTGTACCCTCTGATCCATGTTTGCCGTGCCACTACCCCCAGACTTCACAAAAAAAACGGCTGCCTCCCTGTAGGAAGGAGCACTTTACACTTAAACTACACAGGGTGCAGGGCTAAGCATACCAGCGTCACATGCCTGTATGCAGATCCCTGAATGCCCACATGGAAGGTAGTCACATGGCAAACAGCGTTCTGATACACTGTCACTCTGTAAACGGCAATTTTATCATCTGTATAATTGCCCCATGAACTGTTGTCAGTCCTTGTTCTTTGTGCTACAATTGATAGGAGCTGGAAAAAACATATTTGACCAATCAGTGGACGAAAAAAAACGCACACAAAAACAGCTCCAGCCCAGCATAGACCTCTCAGTCCAGCTCTGGCCCTGTTCACGACAAAACCGGAAAAAACGTTACCGCTCTGCAGAAGCGGCGACGGAAACCCGAATTGGTCAACTCCCTTTTTTCCAACTCCGGCACCCCCCTGATGCACTGTCCCCCCCTATACTCTATTGGGAACTCATGCTGCACCACCCATTAAGGTGCCCCACTTACAGGAATAATCCCATAAGCAACCCAGTACAGACCCTTTCCTGATCTGCACTGCTACGTGTGTCCCTGCACCTAGCTGGGAAACACTTCCTATTCTGGCATTCCTGTCCATGGACCCAGGGAAAAGCTCTGGGGAAATACTTTGAGAACCGAGACACACAGGAGAATGTCTCTGTATTTCTACCCCCCTTCCTTTCAGCTGCTCTGCCCGGAGCCGCGAGCACAGCCTGACGTGACGTGGATCCCCCAGCCCCTCCTCCCCCCCTGCCATGACGTGTGGGGGCCATGACTCTCGGGGGCGGGCTCTCTCCACTGCCACCATTTTGAGTCCTGGACTGCCAGCTAAGATGGCTGCTCCCATAACAGCCTCTCGTTCCTATACCTTAGGAAAGAAAACAAACTCAAATAGAACATACATTTTTTTTTTGCATAGTTACACACAGCATCTATCCACAGTGCACAAAAATCAGCCTCAGCATTCCTTCACGTCTCAGCTGTAATCCGAACTGCAATCAGACATACGGATCCCTAGAGACGTAGGAATCTTTCTCACTCTATCACAGACATAACTAAGAACCGCCCGAGCGAGCTATACGACTCCAAACCACTGTAACTGTTTTAACTGTTAACATCCCAGCTCGAACTTCAACACAATACAGACATTGAAAAAACATGTTAGCAGCAGCACCGACTGGAAATGCGAGAAACGTGCAGAACATCTCACAAACAGAAAGACACTCGCTTTCCTCCCCTCTCCCTCTATCCCCTCTCTCCACAACTCATCTGCAGCTTATCTCAGCCATAACTCAGAACTATTACAGCGCTATTACTGAGACGAACAACAGACGAGCTGGCTGAACAACATAACAGATGCAGATATTTACAAGCATGTTAGCAACTCTGACTGGAAACGCGCGGAGGAAAGACAAACAAAAACCTCACCCATTATCTCAGCTGTCCCTCTGCGAACTTCCACAGCTACCCAGAGACAAGGGCTGTCCACCCAGCTCCCCGAGAAAAACGTACTTCTAAGTTTTACAACTGTTCTCTCCTGTCTACTCTGCTACCTCTCCCCCCTGTCCACCACTAACACTGTTGGTTTCCCTCTGCCGCGGGGGACCCCCCCCCCCCTTATCTATCATCCTGCCCAGTCTCTGGACAGGGAGAGAAAAACAAAACAAAACCCAGAGAGAGAGAAAACAAAACATCTGCCACACAGGAACATCGAATCCTAAGAAACAATCAAAGCGCATAAACTCTGAAAACACGTTCTGTATTTACATCGGAGCTGCACCTCTCCTCACCCCTCCCTTCACGCACAGGAGAGATGAGAAGCCCGCAGCCTCCACTCTGCAATTAACACAGAATGTACACATTAACACATTATCCTCCTCTCATACAATAAAGATAATGCAACACAACAACGTAAAACATACTTGCCTGAGCAGAAGACTTTGTAAGCCTGCGAATTCGACCAGCTTCTGGCAACTTTCCACGACACTGAGTGGATCTCTGGAACTACTGAGCGTCAGCTCTGTGTACCCACACTGGCTCAGCGGATCAATCTCCAGCAGCAGCTGCCAGCCGGCCTCTGAGCCTTCCAGTCACCTGTGATCCGGTTTAGGCTGTGACTGATGTGCACTGTCAGTCAAAGTTTAACATCCACGAGTGTCGCCGCTGGTTTCCCCGAATTGCAGCCCGTGCCCGTGTGTGCTCGGCTCCCACACACTACTCACACCAGCTTATCAGTCTCAGCTTGATAAGCTTTACAGTCCGTGTCCGTCTATTCCACTTGTTTTGCTGTGGAATATCTTGAAACCATTTTCCTTCGGTCCCGGCCCCGTCTGCCTGTTTTGCTAGGCAGGGAAGGATTTCAGGCACCACTGTTATAAACTGTTCTTCTATCACCTTGCTTCGACACCAGTAACTTCTTACAGTTACGTCTCACAGACTGTGAGATCACTTGACTCTCCACACCGCAAACAGGATATAGACTTTCTCAGGCATCTTCAATGTTTACGTTATTTATTCAGGAAACAGGAATACAGATAGATACATTCATCTCCTGGCCAAGCAGACTTCCATGTTGCGTTACAGCTGCTTGAGTATCTTCCTACTGAAGATACCCAGGTCTTCTTGTATCTACTCTATGTTACAGCTAGACTACCTATGTACAGCAAACATTATATCAGATTACATAAAGGAAGAACATGCTTAGAGAAATAATTGGGTTCCAGTCAGTATTGCGAGCTAGTGCGGAAGGAAGAAGCAGAAGTGCCTTCTCCATTGCTCGCTCCAGATTTAATACCGACTAGGAAAGAGTTAAATATGACATCATCTTTACCACCCCCTATATCAGTCTATTGGTGGACCCACTCATGGTGTCATCATACCCGCCTACTCGATTAATAATCAATGAGGCACTTGACCCAGATGCAGGCATGTAGATGTTTAGTAAACATGGCCAATGTTTACTGTTCCTGTCCTGTAAGTGGAGGTCAGAGTAAACCGATGGCCTTCTTTAGGAACATGTTCTCAGTATCTGCGTGTATCTTCTGCTACACGCAGACCCTGAGATGCCTCTGCCTGCATCACCAAACCTCTATCTATTTTAAAGGCATACACTGCGGACAAGCCTTTTACATAAAACTCAGGCCAAGTAACTGAGGCCTACTTAAATTATAACACTACCAACGCTCCAATATCCCATGGAACAAATGGGGGCTCAAACAACCCGGTATCTAAGTAGCATTTATAAGGGTTGGGGTCAGGAATATGCATAGACTTTCTTACTCCTTTAATATAGAAAATAATTTTGCCTATTAAGGGATCCACAAATGCTTCAGATTGGGGCAAAAAATCCTGACACTGAGCAACATCATTGTCAGCATCACTAGGAAACGTTTTATTCAGATGTTTGTGTTTTTTAGATTTTTTCTTTTTAGCAACTTTGGATGGCTGCTGTTTAAAACCTGAAGTGGCAACATAAACATTGAACTGATTGTCATACTGCATGGTTTTGTATGAAAGGGATATATCAGCTGACTTATTAACAGCTACAGACTCAAACAGAGCAGGTGGTAAACAAGGCAGCTTAAACCAGTGAGAGAAGATCAATGTAAGAAATTGATACAGATTATCATTCCAAGAATTGACTTTTAATACATTATAAGCCCAGGAGAACAGATCCCCTTGCAAGAGCACATAGGCAAACTGGAGAGCTGACGTGGACGGATCAGTATTCTGAAAGGTGTGATTCAGGCAAAATCTCACACATTCAGAGAGGAATTCCGTCTTGGTCTCAGAATTTAGCTTTTTAAAGCTCTTAAAGACATAGGACCCATACTCGACAAAAGTGTACAAATCGGAAATTCCCTCTACACTGGGAATTACGGTTTGGCTGGTCATTCTGTAACGAATGCGGAATAATCTCCGTGATCAGCGCACAAGGCGTGCGCTGACACGGCAGAAATCCTCCACAAGCGTATGAAAGGGGGAACCCAGCTTTGGTGCAAGCACCAGTAGAGGACAATTTCCACCGGCAGATGGCGCTGTGGAGTGCAGACGAGTACAACCGCTGCACGGCCACAGATGCCAGATGGGGATTGTACAGATCAAGACAATGCGGGGCTAAACAAACCCTTAAAGAGAAAGAGCACAGGTACAGGATGAATGTGTGTTCACCAATCTGGTCGCGACCCTGCGACGATGAACACACATCAGCAGAAACAAAAGTAGGAATGCGATCGTGAGAAAGGCGATCTCCAGAAGTGACACAGGACAGATCAGAACAGAACACGAGAGGAGCAAAGGCACAGCAAACGACTATGAGAAGTAACGAAAATAACAAACGCTAACTAAACGCGAACACCGCACTCATTCACAACAGTGAACGCGTTTACAGCGCGGTCTCCACGTGTTAAGCACAACAGAGACAAGCACGCCTAACTAACCACCGACAGACAAACACGAAAGAGAGAACGCGAGCACTTGCTTAACGGTTAACTCACCGAGCCTACAGCAAGCGTTCGTATCAGACAAGACAGACAAACAGAAAACAGGAATAAGCTAGGAAGGATCCACAGCCGCTACCGCTAGGGGCTAGTGCGATCCAAGCAAGACAGGCTGATAAGATAGCTGGTAGCAACCGCTGCTCCAGCTATACTCCAGGAAAACAGAACAGAAGGATCCACAGCACTAGCGCAAGGCCAGTGCAATCCAGGCAAGACAGATCAGAAGGGGCTACCGGTAGCAACCGCTGCACCGGTTAGCACCCAGACAAACAGAACGATTTCCTGTCGACCACCGCTGGGACAGGACAATCGCAACAGACAGACAAAACAGATAGGCAATCTAACTGTACTAGGAAACTGCCTAGTACAGTTCCAAGAATTACTCTAAGATAACTTTAACAAGAAATACCATGGCTGACACTCCAGGAGTGTTTCAACAAACCCTGAAGGAATGACCAGCAAAGGATTGTGGGTGATCCCAACCTTTATACTGCCAGCAGCTAGATGATTTGCATAACAAATGTATGCAAATCCCTCAGCAGCAGAGCAGGTCTGGAACTTCCAAGACAAAGCCAGGTCTCTTATCCAGAGACCTGCATCCCTCAGACACAAGGAATGGTCAAACAGCTGTCTGCCTGTGCAGCCAGCTGAGTGAATCCTTACAACAGGCCAAACTTAACTGACATGGCTTTTTGGGCTCAAATAGTGCTCAAATTATGGTTTAACTTGAGGGACAAAATGTATTTATTTATTGTATTTATAAAGCGCCAACATATTACGCAGTGCTCCATCTCCATCTTTAGTCCTCTCACCTCTTTATTGGACAACCCAGGTTTTGCATCTGGCGTCCAGGCATGCTCTATACTAGGTTGCCAAAGAGATTTTTGGCCTCAGATAAGGCACATGTCGGATGGAAACCAACTCACCCCGCGTGACCGCATTGGTAACCCTGAGAACCCGCCCCAGATTGGCTGGCTGGCTTGGAACCAGCTAGTTTGGTTCCATAGGTCTATTACTTCTAAAACAACAACTCGTAAAAACCTCACTGAATTCGAACGTCTATGTACCTCCACTTGTTCGTTACCACTCAAGGAGTCACTTCTATACTCTTTTATAGTCTGTGCGTTCAGTGACCAAGATCTGACCAAACTTACTGACCTATGGGACAAGGACTTCGGGGAACCCCTATTGGATGAAAGTTGGGAGAAAATATTCACATTAATACATAAGACCTTGGTCTCTACCCTACACCAGGAAAGATATTACAAAATATTTGCACGTTGGTATCATATTCCCACCCAAATTGCTAAATTCCACCCAGACACCCCAGCTACATGCTGGCAGGACCGGATTTACCATTAGGCACTGTAGGCACGTGCCTAGGGGCAGAGCCGCTTGTGAGGGGCGGGCGGATCACTGCACATCCAAAGTGCCTCTTTCTCTTCCTCCCTCACTCCCAGCTTTCGTTAAAAAAGTGGCAGCAGGCAACAGCTCCATCCTTCTGCATCGGAGAGCGGCGCATGTAAAATGATTCTTCCCGTGTTCCAGACCAGTGCTGCTTGCGAATTTTCGCCAAAGTCCTTTTCGCATCGAAAATCCCATTTTCGATTTTGCCGAATTTTCGTGAAAATAAGTACTATTTTCATTTCAAAAGGCGAAATTTCGACTATTTTCGCATTAATTTTCGCCTAAAGTACATTTTTTTTGCGTTTAATATCTAAGCCCCCTTATAAGCTAGAATCACCAAATTTGCAGGGTATATTAAGGAGATATGTGGGTACAAAAGGAAAAAAATGCAAAAAGACCTTATAGTTTTTGAGAAAATCGATTTTAACCACTTCAGCCTACAGGGTTGAGATTTTTTTTTACATCTGAGCAACTTCCACCTCCCATTCATTTGCCAATAACTTTATCACTACTCATCACAATTAATTGATCTATATCTTGTTTTTTCAGCCACCAATTAGGCTTTCTGTGGGTGATACATTTTGCTGAGAAATAATTTATTGTAAATCCATTTTAACAGGAATATTAAGAAAGAAATGGAAAAAAATCATTATTCCTCAGCTTTTGGCCATTATAGTTTGAAATTAATACATGCTACCATAATTAAAACCTATGTACTTTATTTACCAATATGTCCCGCTTATTACACCATTTAAATTATGTCCCTATCACAATGTATGGCGCCGATATTTAATTTGGAAATAAAGGTGCATTTTTTCAATTTGCGTCCATCATTATTTAGAAGCCCATAATTTAATAAATCATATTGATATACTCCTTTGACATGAATATTTAAAAAGTTCAGACCCTTAGGTAACTATTTATGTTTTTTTTTATTATTGTAATTTTTTATTTTATTTTTTATTAAAACTTGTATGTGGGTATTTTTTGGTGTGGGAGGTAAACAGGGGATTTTTCATGTTTAAAAGTGTATTTATTTAATGCAAAGTGTGTTTTTGGTGTAGTTTGCTATTTGGCCACACGATGGCCACAGTCAAAAAGTCCTGGGAGCGATCGATTTCGCTCCCAGGAAGAAGAAAGAAGACCAGAGCTCAGAAAAGCCGCAGCGCCTGAAGAGACGCTGTCGGCTTTTCTCCGGGGGGAGGGGGGGGGGGGGGGTCCGATCAGTGAAAGGGATTTATAATCACTTTGATTGATCGCTGGGCTAATGGCCAGCAGCGGGGGCACGCATGGGGGGCCGTGGGAGTGCGCACAACCCGTGGGAGTGCGCGCAGCCTAACTGGACGAAAATTTTCGTCCAGTTAGGTTGAAGTGGTTAAAGTTTCAAAGGGAAAAAGTTTACATTTAAATGCAGTAAATGACAGTTACTGTAGCAAACCTAGCAGTAGTGTAAATTTAGTAATATCAAAAGAAAGGGCCAAGTGCAAAGGGCCAAGTGCAAGTCCATCGGCCAAGTGCCAAGTGCAAACTGCCAAGTGCAAAGGGCCAAGTGCCAAGTGCAAAGGGCCACGTGCAAAGGTCCAAGTGCAAGTTCCATGGGCCAAGTGCCAAGTGCAAAGGGCCAATTGCCAAGTGCTATGTGCCAAGTGCAAAGGGCCAAGTACAAGTGCAAAAGGCCAAGTGCAAGTGCAAAGAGCCAAGTGCCAAGGGCCAAGTGCCAAAGGCCAAGTGCAAAGGGCTAAGTGCAAAGGGCCAAGTGCCAAGTACCAAGGGCCAAGTGCCAAGGGCCAAGTGCAAAGGGCCAAGTGCAAAGGGCCAAGTGCCAGTGCAAAGGGCCAAGTGCAAGGGCCAAGTGCAAAGGGCCATGCGCAAAAGTGCCATGTAAAGTGCAAAGTGCAAAATGCCAAGTGGCAAGTGCCAAATGCAAAGTGCAAAGTGCACTTTGCATTTAACACTTTGCACTTTGTATTTGACACTTTGCACTTGGCACTTTGCATTTGACACTTTGCACTTGGCACTTTGCATTTGACACTTGGCCCTTTGCACTTGGCCCTTTCCTTTGATATTAGTAAATTTACACTACCGCTAGGTTTGCCACAGTAACTGTCATTTACTGCATTTAAATGTATACTTTTTTCCTTTGAAACTTTAAAATCGATTTTCTCAAAAACTATAAGGTCTTTTTGCAAAAAAATGTTTTCCTTTTTTCCTCTTGTACCCACATATCTCCTTAACCTCCTTGGCGGTAATCCCGAGCTGAGCTCGGGGTATGCCGCCGGAGGTCGCCGCTCAGGCCCTGCTGGGCCGATTTACGTTCTGAAAAAAGCAGCACACGCAGCCGGCACTTTGCCAGCCGCGTGTGCTGCCCGATCGCCGCCGCTCCGCGGCGATCCGCCGCGTGCAGCGGCGAAAGAGGGTCCCCCCAGCCGCCCGAGCCCAGCGCAGCCGGAACAAACAGTTCCGGCCGGCGCTAGGGGCTGGATCGGGCGGCTCTGACGTCAGGACGTCGACTGACGTCCATGACGTCACTCCGCTCGTCGCCATGGCGACGAGGAAAGCGAAACAAGATAGGCCGCTCATTGCGGCCTATCTTGTTACTTTAGATTGCCGGAGGCGATCGAAAGTATGCTTCCGGAGCGCCCTCTAGTGGGCTTTCATGCAGCCAACTTTCAGTTGGCTGCATGAAATATTTTTTTTTTAATTAAAAAAAAAAACACATTGCAGCCTCCCTGGCAAAATAAATAAACCGCCAGGGAGGTTAATAAACCTTGCAAATTTGGTGATTCTAGTTTGTAAGGGGGCTAAGATATTAAACGCAAAACAAACAGACTTTAGGCGAAAATTAATGCAAAAATATTCGGCAAATTTTCGCCTTTCGAAACGAAAATAGTACTTATTTTTGCTAAAAATTCGGCGAAAAGAATATTTGCATTTTCGCTCATCACTGTTACAGACCCAGCCCTGATGTCACTCCTCAGCAGCGCCTCCTGCATCCTCTCCATGTCACGCTGTGTGTAACCATGGAGAGGACGCAGGGGGGCACTGCTCAGGAGTGACATGAAGGCTGCCTGGAACACATGGAGGAGCCGTGAGCATCCTCCCTGTTACCGCCAAGGGGGGCACTTGGGTGGCCGCCGCTCCTCCGCATTCCATTCGGGTCTCCTCTGCCATGGCTTTCTTCTGCCCCCAAGTTCATATTTGGGTGAAGAGGGACTTGAAGTTTCTGCAGCTCTGCCCTCTCAGACTCCTGGGAGAGCTGCCTGCCTGGATCTGAACTGTGCACAGGACAGAAGGGAAACATGAAGATGTGCCCTGTATGTATTAGAGAGTTTAGCCTCTCTAATTCCCACTAATCTGTATCACAAGTTTTAATTTCTCCCCTGTGTCACCTGACTGCAGTAGTCATCAATCAGATAATGCTACCCCCAGTACTACTTACCCAGTGCTTCCTCCAGCCCCTGGCAGCCGCTATGTCAATTGCCACAGCTCCACTCTCCGCCGCTGGCCCCTGGTCCCTGATGATGCCTCGCCAGTGTCCTCTACTACGCTGGATACGTAGTACTGGGGGTAGCATTATCTGATTGATGACTCCTTTAAGCTCATTTGAAAGCACAGGATGTTAAACCTATGTCTGCTTCCATGAAAGAAGGAAGTAGACACAATGCAGATTTATTGCAGGATTTGTATCAGCTGTAACAAATCTTTAAAGGTTAGTATGCAGTTCAGGGCTGTGGAGTCAGTACAATAATCATCCAACTCCTCAGTTTATGAAACCACTGACTCCCACTCCCACTCCAGGTACCCAACATGGTTCTGACTCCGACTCCCATCTCTGATACTCAGTTTATGAAACCTCCGACTCCAGGTACCCAAAATTGCTCCGACTCCAACTCCACAGCCCCGGTGCTGTTGTGTATCTTTCAGAGCAGAGCGGAAGTTCTGTGTTCAGGTCCGCTTTAACCCTTCCACTGACTGCTATCTTACGGTGACCAGATGTCCCGGATTGCCCGGGACGCGTCCCGGATTCGGGGTCCGCTGTCCCAGGATGAATGAGGTCCCGGGAAACTTCCCGCTTTTAGCAGCGGGACGTCCCGGCCTCGGGACTCTGGTCACTTTATTGCATGAACTAGCAGCGGCGTCTATAGACGCTCCAGCCTCCTCACTGTCTTCCGGTGCTCCGACACCGGCAGGCGAGCAGGGCTATGGCAAGATGGCTATTTGTGTCTCCAGTACAGGGCTTCGGGCGCCATCTTGCCGTAGCCCTGCTCTGCCTGTCAGCGCGGGAGACTGCAGGAGGATCGTCTGGGGGAGATAAGCGCCAGAGGAGTCTGCTGCCAGGTGAGTAAATGCTTTTTTTGCCCAGGTGTTGCCTACAATGCGTTTATTTTGTACTGACATGTTTGCTCGCAGTGCGTTTATTTTGTGCTGACATGTTTGCCCGCAGTGCATTTATCTTGTGCTGACATGTTTGCCCGCAGTGCGTTTATTTTGTGCTGAAATGTTGCTCACATTGCGTTTATTTTGTGCTGACATGTTTGCCCGCAGTGCGTTTATTTTGTGCTGACATGTTGCCCATTGCATTTATTTTGTGCTGAAATTTTGCCCACATTGCGTTTATTTTCTGGTGTCTGGGGTAACTGTTGCTGCATTTATTATTTAATGGTCATAGTTGGCTATGTTCGCTGCTTTGGGGTTACGGTATACTATTAAATAGCATCACACAGTTTCTGCACACCCATGATGCGAAACCTCGTCTGACCACATGATGGCGTAAACACTGCTTTCTCATGCCTCGCTGTTACATCATTATGTTAGCTACGCCCATACAATGTCATGGCCACACCCATGTTTCGGCGCATCCCCCATTTTTTGGCCCCCTATTTCTCGCCTCCCCCCCGTCCCAGGTTGAACCAACAAAAATCTGGTCACTCTAGCTCCATGCATGTGCTCTCTTTAGCTACCTGGCCTGCTGTACTCTCCCACCTCCCTACCCCTACTGACTCCTTCTCTGTGCTCTCCCACCTACCTACCCCTACTGACTCCTCTCTGTGCTCTCTTTACCTACCTGCTGTTTTCTCCCACCTACCTACCCCCACTGACTCCTCTCTGTGCTCTCTATACCTACCTTCTGTACTCTACCACCTACCTACCTCACTGACTCCACTCTGTGCTGTATTTACCTACCTACTGTACACTCCCACCTAAGTAGGTATCCCCACGGACTTCTCTCTGTGCCCTCTATACCTACCTGCTGGCCTCTCCCACCTACCTAATTGGATATCTACATTACATTGTGTGGTTTTATTAAATAAGAAAAAGGGGCGTGGTATTAGGGTGTGTGGTCTGTGTTAAGGGGCGGAGTTTAGGGCACCAGAGCTTATGTGCCTATAGGCTCCTGAGCTGTAAATCCGGCCCTGCATGCTGGAGGTGTTCCCAGGCTCCATGGACTTCTATTCACATCTGGTGGGAGTGCCCCCTTATTCAGCCTTTCTGGATCAAAACCTTCTCGATACATGAACATCTCTATTGTAGACCACTGCAACCATCAGCAGCCACTGCCCTACTGACTCTTCTCCCAGGTAGATCCTCGACAATTAAAACATCCCTTACTCCCCAATTAATGATAGCTGCTAGATTAATTATCTCCAGATGCTGGAAGTCCACTAAGATCCCATCATTAGTAGAACTATTTAAAGAAATTAACCATATTATGAGAATGGAGGACCTATACTCGTTTGTAGTGAAATGGGCAGTCTGGATAAATTTCCGTGATTCCACCAAAGCCAAAGATATGCTTGCCTTTCCTCCTTGACCTCTCCACGGTTAGGGGCCCCACCGGAGTAGCTGACGGTTGCTGAGCTAACCGTAAGATGGCCCTGGGGCGTCCTGATGAGCAGCGCATCTTCCTTTCCTTTTTTCTCTTCCTTTTTCCGTTTTTTCTTTCTTTCCCTTTCTTCTCCCTACCTTCTCTCTACTTTTATGTCCCCTTCTTTTTTTCTCCCCTACACCATGGCCCATATACAATTCACTTTTTCTCCTGAGTTTTCTCCCAGTTGCTATTTTTACAACTTGTCATAAAATGCCTTTTAAGCCCCTAGCAAGCAAGAAAATACTCAAAATACATTTCATAGCACTTGTTCATCAACTTTTGGGTACCTTTTCAATTGTAAAGTGCTGAAAATTTAGTTTACAGAGAAGATGAAAATTATCTCCTAGGAGAAAACTCAGGTAAAAAAATGAATTGCATATGGCCCCTTATGTTTTAGTTTTTTACACTACTTTCTCATCTTCTCCTGATACACAAATGCAGCAATGTCAGGATATTTTCCAAGTTATTGCAAACAATTTGGATGTAATTTGGAAGGTTACTCTGATACAATCCTCATTTCCTACACTATATGACATGTAATCGCAATGAATGTCACCTGTTTAAGCTTCCAGCTTCTGTTGCATTTGATGTATTATTTGGCCTTACTTGTTATAGTTAAAACTTCAATAAAAACTATTTTACAAAAAAAAAAAAAAAATCCACTTACTTGGGGCTTCCTCCAGCCCCTGGCAGCCGACAGCCGTCCTGTACCCTCGCCGCAGCTCTGGTGGCTCCCGGTCTCCTCTGCTGCAGATGCCGACCTCGCCAGCTCATGCGGTCGTGCTGACATCATCACTGTAAAGTACAGTCCTGATGACGTGAGCTGCACATTGGACCACAGAAGAAACGGACCCGTAAGCCAACCTTGTGAGGTTGACATCTGCAGCTGAGGAGACTGGGAGCCACCGGAACTATGGCGAGGGCACAGGACGGCTGCCAGGGATTGGAGGAAGCCCCAGGTAAGTGAATTTTTATTTGTAATTACCTTGGACTTATCCTTTAACTTTGTGCTGCAGAGCCATAAAACTTAGTACACACATGAATCCCCCCCCCTTTCTGCCCACCAACAGAGTTTTCTGTTGGTGGGCTCTGATCGCTGCTGCAGGCAGTGTTTTTTTTTTGTTTTTTTGTTGTTTTTTATGAATTTATTTGTTTGTTTTTATTAAAAATTGCTATTTCCTTCCCTTCCCGCACCAGCAGCCAATCAGGGCAATCCTCTCTCATAGGCATCAGCCTATGAGAGGGGATCACGATCGGAGCCTCTCCAGGGGGCAGTCGAGTGACACATGCAGAGTGTAGATTGCAGTGCTGTAAAAATAGATTGCGGTTTTATCGTCTAACAGTCTCCTAGTGGCGATCGCCGCTGGTAGACTGATGACGGAGCGGAGCGGGGATGCGTGCGCATCAGCGTGCATGATCTCCTGTAAAACCCCGTCCCGGGACTTGATGCCTTTTGCCGTTGCGCGGTCCTGGGGCTGCCACCTCCCTCACGCCTATTGGCGTTAGGCTGTTGGGAAGGGGTTAAATTGTTGCAGACACTGATCTTTTGTACTTATTACAATGCACAGTGATTCCATGCACAGTCATGCATAAAATATATTTGTGCCTAAATAATTTTATGTTTCTGAATACTAACTTCTTGCACTTATTGTAATGCATAGCAATTGCTGTGCACAGTTGTGCCCATTGGGGTCTAAATTGAGGAGGAGGTTCAGGGAAAGGGGATATCCGGAGGGCACATTGAGGAAGGCGTTTAGGAGGGCGGATGCCAGTGTGAGAGCATCCTTGCTCTCGACTGGCTCTCGATCCACGCGTGAGTCGGAATCCACTGTGCGATTCTGCACTAGATATTCAGCTCAAAACTCCAAAATTGTGAACATCATTGAGAAACATTGGCACATTTTAGCCAACAATCCTATATTGAATAGATTTATTCCCACGAGACCCCTATTCTCCTTTAGACGAGCACCTTCTTTGAAGGATAGGGTGGTAAGCAGCCATTTTGTAGACCCTGTTGGTAACGGGAAACATTGCAAGATCACGGGTACTTATACGTGTGGTGGCTGCACTATGTGCAGGTACATACAAGTGGGTAAATCCGTTAGACTGCCAGATGGTAGAGACTGGGAGCTGGCCCATTATGCCAATTGTAACACGATTCTGGTCGTTTACCTTCTTGTGTGTCCCTGTGGTGCATTTTACATAGGCAAAACGAAACGTGAACTACGCTCACGTATTTCAGACCATGTCACTAGTATTAGGAGTAAAAATTTATCCAGTCTGACCCCTGTAGCTAGACACTTTAAAACAGTGCACGCGGGCAATCCAAACAAAATGCGGTTTGTTGGCCTAGATCGGATCCATGCCTCCGCCAGAGGTGGGGACATGGATCGGCTATTGTTACAGAAAGAGTCACGATGGATCTTTTAATTGGAGGCCACAAAGCCCCCCGGTTTGAACAGAGCATGTAAGCTATGCTTCATTTTTGCCGATATAAGAACATACTGGTGGGGCGTGGCCTGACCATGGAGTGAAGAGGACGTGCAGCACCTGAGCTCCGCTTAACCCTGCTTATCCTGCTGTTATCCTGCACTCGTATTCCCCCTCCTTCACAGTGATTTACCTCCTCAGACATTCCTTTGTTGCCTGGCTTCATGATGTCTGGTAAAAAGAACGAAAGCAAGCTTCCTTCAGTCTCAGCGCGGCTGGCACAATACGCGCACAATGGAGGTCAAGATGGCGCTGGCCTCTCGGACACAGCTACTGTGCAACAGCCCGCCCTGCTCCAGACCTCCTTGGATGATACACTGCCTTTGGAGTCGGTGAGTGATGATTCCCCTGACAGCCCTGAGCTTATCCACGATCCCCCAAGGGAACAGAGAGAGCGCTCCCAGCCTCCTGATAGTAATACGAGCTCCTCCGGGCAGACAAGCATGGCGAAGGTTAATGACATGGGGGAGGATGAGCCATCCAGATTACAACTTCTGACAGCTATTAATGATCTGAAAACCTCAATCACCGGGAAACTGGACACTATCCAGATAGAACTTTCATATGTTAAGGAAGATATGCAGAAAATGAAAGAGAGGTCTGTGGAAAGTGAGAAACGTATAAGTGACCTGGAGGATGATATTAGGCCTATGCGCTCTGACCTTAACTATTACAGTAAGATATCTGATGGTCACACATCTAAGTTATCAGTTATCAAAAATCGTTCGAGAAGAAACAATCTCAGATCTGTTGGATTTCCTGAAAAGGCTGAGGGCTCAGAGGCTGAAATGTTTATTGAGAAGTGGCTGACTGACTCCCTCCCTGACTTCTCTCCCTCACGTACTTTTCTGTTGAAAGAGCGCATGTGATGATCCGCTCAGCTGGCTGCACAGGCAGACAGCTGTTTGTCCATTCCTCTAGTCTGTGGGCTGCAGGTCTCTGGAACAGAGACCTGTCTTTTCATTGCAAGTTTCTGTTCTGTTCTCTTGCTGGGGAATTTGCATACATTCGTTATGCAAATCCCCTACCTGCCTTCTTTGATGACTGGCACTATAAGAGCTTTATGTTTCCCAGAATGCTTTGCTGGTCATTTCCCTTCCTTGCTCAGTTCCTGATGGACACTGCTGGAGTGTCAGCCATTGCTATCTAGTATAGTTAATTCCTGGGGGTTGCTTTAGGCTCCCCTTCTAGCCCAGTCAGGTTGTATTATCTGTATTGCCTGTTCTGTCTTGTCTTGTCTTGCCTGTTTGCCATTGTCCTGTCCCTATGGTGGTTGACAGGAAATGGTTCTGATCTATGTTCTTGGAGTATAGCTGGTGCAGCGGTTGCTACCAGCTATCTCTTCTGTTCTGTTTCCTGGGATCGCGCTAGCTACTTTGTGCTAGCGCTGGGGATCCTTCTGTTCTGTTTCCTGGGATCGCGCTAGCTACTTTGTGCGAGCGCTGGGGATCCTTCTGTTCTGTCTTGTCGGTCGCGATTGCGCTGTCACCAACAGCGGTTGATAGCGAATCGTTCTGTCTTGCTGAGATCGCACTAGCCGCTAGCGTTAGCGGCTGTGGATCTTTCTGATCTATGTTCCTGCTTGGATCACACTTGCTCTGGCGGAAGAGCGGTGGATCCTTCCTGCCTAGTTCTTGTTTTTCGTGTGTCTGTCTTGTCCGCTGCGCTTGCTGCAGGCTCGGTGTGGTAACCGTTAAGCAAGCGCTCGTGTCCCCTGTTTCATGTTTGTCTGTTTATGGTTAGTTAGGCGTGCTTGTCTCTATTGTGCTTATCACGTGGAGATCGCGCATAACCGCGTGCACTGTTGCGAATGAGTGCGGTGTTCGCGGTTAGCTAGCGGTTGTTATTTTCCGTATCTCCTTATTGTATTTGCTGTGCCTTTGCTACCCTCGTATTCTATTCTGTTCTGCCTTGTGTCACGTCTCGCGATCGCACCTCTTGCGATCGCGTTCCTATTTCGTATCTGCTGTTGTGTGTGTGCGCGGTCGCGGAGTGGCGACTGGATTGGCGCACACACATACAACCTATCCCTTTTGCTCAATCTCATTCACAATCGCCTCTCTTGCGATTTGCGTTCTGCGCTTCGTACAATTCCTGTCTGGCACTTGTGGAGGTACAGAGGATTGGTTCCTCTGCACTCCCCAGCGCCATCTGCCGACAGGAATTTCCCTCTACAGGTGCGTAGCACCTTTTGCTGGGTTCCTGCAAATTATACGCTTGTGGAGGATCTCCGCCGTGTCAGCGCACGCGTTGTGCGCTGATCACGGGGAAAGTTCCACAATCGTGACAGAATGACCAGCCATACCCAAAACCCCAGTGTAGACGGAATTTTCGATTTGTACGATTTTGTTGAATATGGCTCTTGTACCTTTAAGAGATTTAAAAAACTTGAACCTGAATCAGCAGACGAATTTTTGTCTGAGTGTATGAAACTGTTAGCGAACCCTGAATTCCAATGCACCCCAGTGTCTACCTGGGCCCCCCAAATGGTCTACATTCTGTTGGGGGGCGAAATGTTAATGTGGGGTTATGATGTGTTAAATCATACCACCCTGAGTCAAAGACCCCTGGAATTCTTGGCCTTTTTAATTCACAATTGGCTGAGATTACCTCAATTACCATACCCCCTTAATGAGTTGTTGTCAGCAGCTCAATCAGCTGTTCCATCTACTCTTTCATCCACAAAGCAGCCATCCAAAGCCTCTAAGTCTAAACGTAAAAGATCTAGGAAGGCTTCCCAGCGGAAAGATCCGTTGCCCCTAGCAACCACAAATAAAGAGGTTATTTCTGTCAAGTCTGAAATGGGCAAAACCATGCAGTATGATAATGATGTTTATAATGCATCTGCTGATCAGTTTCCAGGGTTTTTGCCTCAATCCAAAGCTTATGTGGATCCTGCTATAGGTAGGATCGCACACTACATTAAAGCAGTTAAAAAATCTGTTCTTGTTCCTGAACTCCACCCCTATGGAGATTATTTGGATACTGGCCTGTTTGAACCCCCATTTGCTTCCTGGGATATTGGGGCCTTGCTGGAAGAATTCGATTTTGATTGGAAAGCCTTTTGCGATTTTTACATCGCAAAAAGCGAAGATGTCTTGAATTCTTGTCTTGACTCTATGTACCTTCTGATTGATTCCGATGAATGTGACGAGGATGATGTGGATCTGGTGATCTATGTATGGCAAACGATTTTGGATGAGTTGCACACACACCAACCAATTGATTCCAATAAAGAGACATCGTTGTCGGATGATTGTTCCTGCCTTTCTGGGGTAAAGCATGTGAGTCTTGACTTTGTGCAATCTGAAATGAATGAGTGTGCCGCTGTGGTTGATTCCTGTGCGAATCCTGAAGGATTCGCTCCTGACAGTGTGCAGTTTGAATCTGTGCGATCTGATGCCTGTTTCTCGGATGTTCCTGCAGATTGTGATCGGCATGAGTCTGCCGGTTTCCTCAAGGATGTGTGGGATCCTTTGTCATTTAGAAACAGATCTTTGAGATCTTCCGTCTGTGACCCTGCTATGGGGAAAATTTCTCGACTATGCAGCGTCAAAAGTAAAATTATTATGCCTAATAAAGTTTATCCTGTTGATGTCGCCATTTCTTCTGCAAATGAGTTTCTGTCTCACCCTGTTCACACCTGTGCAGGCCTGTTGCCTGATGACAGTTGCTCCAGTGTTTCTGTCCTAGATGCCTTGCAGTCTGCTCCGCAGATCGCGGAAGTTTGCGATATGGAAGCGTCAGTTTCGCAACCTAAAGCGATCTTGGATCCGCAAATTTTGCGTTCTGACTCCTCGGATTCGACATTGTTAGCCGAATCTAAGAGTGAGACAGCACTTCGGTTTTGCGAATCTGATGCTGAAGCTTCTTTGCCTTGTCCAGAGAAGCTTTCTCTGAACCTGCCCTGTACCATGAATGAAGGCATGATGTCCACTTGCATTGACATTTGCGAGTCTGATTCTGAAGAAAGTATTGACTCTCCACCCAGTACTCTGGATGAGTCAATATTGCCTTGTACAATATCTCCTGCCCTGCCCCTAGAGGCTCGTCTAGGTATTGCTGCTATTTTTACCTGTCTTTCTGCAGTTTTGGAATTGCAAGTTAGTTTGACTACTACACAGAGTTCTGGGTGCAGCGAGATTAAAGTTAGGAAGTCAGTGTGTGGTCCAGTGAATATTCCTGTACGGAACGGAACTCATGATGATGAAATTCAGTCTCAGTTTATGGTGGAACCTTCCTTGGGACATCTGCCCTGTTCTCAAAATAAAGTTCCAGTTTTGCCCTGTAACATGGATATTACAGAATCCTTCTTAGACAACTTGAAAAATGATGTTCCTGAGGTCTTGTTTGATGATTTAAAGGTCTCCGAGTTCCTCCCAAAGGGTGCAGAACTTGTAGGAGATGTCTCCTGCCCCCCAGGTCCTTCTGAGGTGTTGCCCACTTCAGTAGGCATTGCTGCCTTGCTGACTACTTTTGCAGCTCTTGTGGAGCTTCATTCATGTGTAGTCAATGATGATATTACAGTTACAGAAAATTCTGAATTTGAGTCCGAGTCTTCTTTTGAAAGACCAGTACCTGTGACCTTTACTCGTGATGATTTTCTGCCCGGTACTGGTTTTGGTCTTGTCGTGTCGGACTCTGAGGTTGGCAGTTCCCCGACATGTCCTGAGGTTTCTCCTGTACTAGTGTACCCCGATGTGCTCTGTGACCCAGAAAGCCCAAGTGTGCCTCGGTTACCAGCGTACTCAGATGCTTCCTCAGTGGAGACATGTTCTGATATAGCCTGCCTGCTTGCATGCCCAGAAGTGGTCCCTGAAAGTCCTGATCTTGATGGGTGTCCTGCTAATTTTGAGTCTGGAATGATCATAGGTTCCATAGGGGTTCTTGGTGGTTCTCCATGTGAGCCTGGTGAGCGTTCTGGCTTCTTGGGATCTCTGCGGAGCTTCAAGGCGTTCTGGGAGATTCCGGGAAAGATTTTGCTTGGTGCCCTGAATATGATCAGCAATGGCTTTGGTGTTGTAAGGGACACTTCGAACAGGTATTGCGGCAGGTTTGGTATTCTTGGACGCTCCTTGGAAGGTGGTGGGTATTGTCTGGAGGGTGTCGATGGCTCCTTCTCTGGTGTCCACAGTCCTGATGGGTGTTACGCTGAGACTTGCAGTGCTGGTGGGCATGTTTCGGTGGCTTCTGCTTCTGATGAGGTCGGTTTCGGATGGACTGACTCTGGAATTGGGCCTTGTCGGGCTGTCCTGACCTTCATGAGTCTTCAGTTAGAGTTTTGTGATGTTACCAGTTTTGAGGGATGTCTGGAATCCATCCCTAGAAGGGGGGGTACTGTGATGATCCGCTCAGCTGGCTGCACAGGCAGACAGCTGTTTGTCCATTCCTCTAGTCTGTGGGCTGCAGGTCTCTGGAACAGAGACCTGTCTTTTCATTGCAAGTTTCTGTTCTGTTCTCTTGCTGGGGAATTTGCATACATTCGTTATGCAAATCCCCTACCTGCCTTCTTTGATGACTGGCACTATAAGAGCTTTATGTTTCCCAGAATGCTTTGCTGGTCATTTCCCTTCCTTGCTCAGTTCCTGATGGACA
Source organism: Hyperolius riggenbachi (assembly GCF_040937935.1). Taxonomy (NCBI): domain Eukaryota; kingdom Metazoa; phylum Chordata; class Amphibia; order Anura; family Hyperoliidae; genus Hyperolius; species Hyperolius riggenbachi. The sequence continues at coordinate 159,016,135 of NC_090655.1, forward strand.
CTGCTGGAGTGTCAGCCATTGCTATCTAGTATAGTTAATTCCTGGGGGTTGCTTTAGGCTCCCCTTCTAGCCCAGTCAGGTTGTATTATCTGTATTGCCTGTTCTGTCTTGTCTTGTCTTGCCTGTTTGCCATTGTCCTGTCCCTATGGTGGTTGACAGGAAATGGTTCTGATCTATGTTCTTGGAGTATAGCTGGTGCAGCGGTTGCTACCAGCTATCTCTTCTGTTCTGTTTCCTGGGATAGCGCTAGCTACTTTGTGCTAGCGCTGGGGATCCTTCTGTTCTGTTTCCTGGGATCGCGCTAGCTACTTTGTGCGAGCGCTGGGGATCCTTCTGTTCTGTCTTGTCGGTCGCGATTGCGCTGTCACCAACGGCGGTTGATAGCGAATCGTTCTGTCTTGCTGAGATCGCACTAGCCGCTAGCGTTAGCGGCTGTGGATCTTTCTGATCTATGTTCCTGCTTGGATCACACTTGCTCTGGCGGAAGAGCGGTGGATCCTTCCTGCCTAGTTCTTGTTTTTCGTGTGTCTGTCTTGTCCGCTGCGCTTGCTACAGGCTCGGTGTGGTAACCGTTAAGCAAGCGCTCGTGTCCCCTGTTTCATGTTTGTCTGTTTATGGTTAGTTAGGCGTGCTTGTCTCTATTGTGCTTATCACGTGGAGATCGCGCATAACCGCGTGCACTGTTGCGAATGAGTGCGGTGTTCGCGGTTAGCTAGCGGTTTTTATTTTCCGTATCTCCTTATTGTATTTGCTGTGCCTTTGCTACCCTTGTATTCTATTCTGTTCTGCCTTGTGTCACGTCTCGCGATCGCACCTCTCGCGATCGCGTTCCTATTTCGTATCTGCTGTTGTGTGTGCGCGGTCGCGGAGTGGCGACTGGATTGGCGCACACACATACAACCTATCCCTTTTGCTCAATCTCATTCACAATCGCCTCTCTTGCGATTTGCGTTCTGCGCTTCGTACAATTCCTGTCTGGCACTTGTGGAGGTACAGAGGATTGGTTCCTCTGCACTCCCCAGCGCCATCTGCCGACAGGAATTTCCCTCTACAGGTGCGTAGCACCTTTTGCTGGGTTCCTGCAAATTATACGCTTGTGGAGGATCTCCGCCGTGTCAGCGCACGCGTTGTGCGCTGATCACGGGGAAAGTTCCACAATCGTGACAGCGCACAGAATTCCTGGTGGTGCACTTAAGCCAGGCCTGCCGCCTCGACCGTTAATTGCTAAACTTTTGAACTTTCGTGATAAAACTTCTATCTTGAGAGCTGCTAGGATTCATGCAGCTCCGTTAACCTTTAATGATTCCACAATCCACATCTACCAGGACTTTTCTGTGGATGTTCAAAAGCAGCGTATAGCCTTCTCTGATATAAAAAAACGCCTACGTGACAAACAAATTAAGTACAGCATGCTCTTTCCTTCTAAGCTGCGTGTCATATATGAAGATGAAGTGCTGTTTTTTGCGAACCCACGTGAAGCTGCATCCTCGTTGGAATCTATAGGATCTAACATGGCGGCTAGGTCTCCCCGCAACAACAGACCCCCGTTAGAGCTCTCTTCGATAATAGGTTGTGGTGTAAATGGTGTGCTATATACTGGAACTATGCATTCACCGTAACTTTTCTGTGCTTTCAACGATTACGTTATATCAGCTCCCTCTGGGCTCTTTATTTTACTGTTGATGCCCATTCCTCTCTCCTCCGTATGGAAATTAGGCTGACACTAATGCTAAAAACTGTTTGAGAGCAGCAACTCTCTACTTTGTACCCTATGTCACTGTTTACCTATCTGGCCTTATACTTCTGGAGCTAGACTCTAAGTAGAACCTCTGTCTTTTATGCCAGCTCAACATTGCCCCTGAGCAAAATTGCTTCCACCTAGTCTTCCGCAATATGCCTTGAAGTTATTTAAGGTCCTGCTGTTTATCCATGCTTTCCTTTAACTGTTGTGCAAATTAATTCTTTTCGTTTTATACGCATCTGTTCTGTGCCTGTTTTATAGGAAATATTTTCTGAGTATGAGGTTCTTTGCTCTGTAATATGTATATATGTATAACTTTAATACGAGTTTAAGAATAATTGCTATTTGGGGTTTTGGAGTTTACCTCTGGTTTCACGTTCCAGTAAGCTGTTTAAGTTAGGGACAAAAGCGGGTTGTAGTTTAGGGCAACTTGCGGGGTGGGATAAGGGCGGGGATTTTTTTCTGGGTTTTGTTTTTCTTATAGTTTCTGTGTTCATGACAGCACTATTGCCTTCTGACAGTTTGTCTGTGCATTTACATATACTTCGCTTAATGTCCTGCATTACCACGATGTTTCATTATGGGTGACTTTGATTTTATTTCTTGGAATGTACGGGGGATGAACCATCCCATTAAAAGGAGACTGGTCTTTGACTTTTTGAAAAAGTCCAATGCAAAAATAATATGTTTGCAAGAAACACACCTTACAGGCTCCCGATTGAATACACTTAAAAAGCCTTGGATAGGCCATGTCTTTGCCTCCCAATATTCCTCTTATTCCAGAGGTACAGCTATCCTTGTGTCAAAAAACGCTCCCATTAAAATCAACTCCGTTCGCACGGATCTGCTGGGTAGATATGTAATCCTGCATTTTTCTCTTGAAGGCCGATCCTTTATAGTGGCGTCCGTGTATGTACCTCCCCCATTCCACATTTCTGTACTAGACAAGGTGATGTCTATTATTTATGATCTACCATCCTGTCCTGTCACAATTTGTGGTGATTTCAACAATATTACGGACCCAATTTTAGACAGATCATCGCCGGGGGACCATAGGGGGCATTTAGCCTTCGTGGAGTGGATACAAAGACATGGCCTTTCTGATATCTGGAGGTGGCGTAATTACAAAAAGGTGGCATTCTCCTGCTTCTCAGACTCTCATGGTACTATGTCCCGCATTGATTTAGTATTAGGCTCTCATGATATGCTTACTAAATTTAAATCCATCAAATACCTTCCTCATGGAATCTCTGACCATGCGCCTCTTCAGTGCACTTTGGTGGGAGACTCCTTGAGAAACGCAGGTTCCTGGAGGATGGGTCAGCTCTGGTTGTGTGACGAGGTGGTGCTTAATTACTGTACCTCACAAATGAAAGAATATTGGCATCTTAACCCGGGTACCTCTACTTTGGGTATTGTGTGGGACGCATCTAAGGCAACCCTGCGTGGCCATTTCTCTCATATTAAAGGTATCACCCTTAAAAATGACAATGCATATATTGCCCGCACTGAATCAATAATGCTAACTGCTCAAACTCAATTTCTGTCCAATCCCATCAAAGAAAACTATTCAGTGTGGGCCAAAGCCCGCCGTGAGCATGAAATTAGATTACTGAATAGGGCAAAGAGACGAAATATTATATTCTCTCAAACGTTTTTTGAATTCGGTAATAAGTCAAGTAAATTATTAGCATCCATGATTAGGGCCCAATGTTCTCCTATTGCTATACCACGAATTATCTCCTCCTCTGGTGAGGTGCTATCTTCCTCTTCAGAGATTTTGGAAGCATTTTGCCTATTCTATAGTAACCTCTATAAAGCTGACCCAGGATGTGACCTGTCCTTCGTATCTGTCTTTCTGCAGGAATGTCAATTACCTACTCTCAATGTAGAAGACTGTGCATCCCTGGATGCGCCTATCACTATCTCAGAGGTTGTGGCCACAATTAAAACCCTTAAAGCTAATAAATCCCCGGGTCCTGATGGTATACCATCTGAATGGTATATTGAGAGCGGATCAGTTACCTCTCAAGCCCTTCTACATATGTTTAATGACACCTATAAAGCGGGTACACTCCCTGAATCTATGAGGGAAGCCCATATAACCCTTCTTCTGAAGCCTGGGAAGAATCCTGAGATGTGTGACTCTTATCGTCCCATCTCTCTTTTAAATACAGATGTGAAGATACTGGCCAAAGTCCTTGCGGACCGCCTTAAAGTGGTTATTGAAAAACGAATTGCCCCGAATCAAACCGGGTTCATTCCCTCACGCTCCACCAAATTAAACTTACGTAGACTATTTGTGAACCTCCAATTTCCTCATAAGAATGCTGGGAAAAGAATACTTTTAGCCTTGGATACTAATAAGGCTTTCGATACGTTATCTTGGCGGTATCTTCAGTTTGTCCTAGAGGCCTTTGGATTTGGCCCAGGCTTTAGGAAATGGATTAATATCCTTTATAATTCACCCACCGCTAGACTAAAAGTAAATGGTCAAATCTCTGATCCCTTCTTAATCAGCAGAGGCACACGTCAAGGGTGCCCACTTTCCCCTTTACTGTTCGCCCTAGCTATGGAACCCCTAGCTGCATTTATTCGGGGTGACCCTCATATCACTGGCTGGATAATTAGAAGGGTACATGAAAAGATTTCCCTGTACGCTGACGACGTGCTTTTATACCTTGACAGTCCGGGTCGCTCTCTATCTAGGGTCTTAGAGGTTTACAAACTATTTGGTGATCTGTCGGGCTTGAGGGTTAACTGGTCAAAGTCTCTCCTTTTTCCTGTGGACGAAGAATCTATCAATAATTTACCCCCAGACCTTCCCCTTCAAATTTGTTCCTCCTTCAAATATCTGGGGATAACGATTGCGAGGCACAACAATTCTTATATTAGTAATAATCTCTCCCCTATTATTTCTAATATCGATGAGAAACTTAGGAGATGGAACAACCTACCTTTGGATCTGTTGGGTAGAGTCAATCTTATAAAAATGATCATTGCTCCTAAAATCCTATATATCCTTCTGATGGCTCCATGCTGGATCCCTATGTCATATTTTACCAAAATGAACTCATTGGTTCAATCCTTTCTCTGGGCTGGGAAGTCTCCTAGACTGGCTTTAGATACTCTGCGTCTTCCAGTAAGTAAAGGTGGATTGGCTCTACCACATTTTCAAATGTATTTCCTGGCCGCACAACTTTCCTACATCTTTAGATGGGTACATAGTATAAGAAATGACTCCGCTCTAGATGCTGAAGCTGATTGTGCCTCTTCATATGAAGCCCTCTGCAACCTTATTTATCGGGGTAGTCCCCTCTCTGGGGAGGGCACAGATATTTTATCCTTCTCCCTTAAGACATTTCACAAGGCCCAACAGATTGCTGGAGATAACAAACAGGTTCTCTCTCCTAGTTCTCCACTTTGGTGTAACTCTAATCTCACTGAATTCTCAGTTATGCAAGATATTAGTGTTGGGCGAACACCTAGATGTTCGGGTTCGCGAACGTTCGCCGAACATCGCCGCGATGTTCGGGTGTTCGCGCCGAACTTCGAACATAATGGAAGTCAATGGGGACCCGAACTTTTATGCTTTGTAAAGCTTCCTTACATGCTACATACCCCAAATTAGCAGGGTATGTGCACCTTGGGAGTGGGTACAAGAGGAAAAAAAATATTTGAAAAAGAGCTTATAGTTTTTGAGAAAATTGATTGTAAAGTTTCAAAGGAAAAACTGTCTTTTAAATGTGGAAAATGTCATGTTTCTTTGCACAGGTAACATGCTTTTTTTCGCCATGCAGTCATAAATGTAATACAGAGAAGAGGTTCCACGAAAAGGGACCGGTAACGCTAACCCAGCACCAGCAGCAGCAGACGTGATGGAACAGGAGGAGGCGCAGGAGGAAAAGGCCACGCTTTGTGAGACACAACAACCCAGGCCTTGCATGAGGACAAGAAGCGTGCGGATAGCATGCTTTGTAACGCCATGCAGCCATAAATGTAATAAAGATAAGTGGTTCAATAAACAGGGACCACGCGGCAACGCTAACCCAGCAGCAGCAGACGTGATGGAACAGGAGGAGGTGCAGGAGGAGAAGGCCACGCTTTGTGAGACACAACAACCCAGGCCTTGCATGAGGACAAGAAGCGTGCGGATAGCATGCTTTGTACCGCCATGCAGTCATAAATGTAATAAAGATAAGTGGTTCAATAAACAGGGACCACGCGGCAACGCTAACCCAGCAGCAGCAGACGTGATGGAACAGGAGGAGGCGCAGGAGGAGAAGGCCATGCTTTGTGAGATACAACAACCCAGGCCTTGCATGAGGACAAAAAGCGTGCGGATATAGCAGCAATGCTTTTTGCCGCCATGTAGTCATAAATGTAATACAGATGAGAGGTTCAATAAACAGGGACCGGAAACGCTAACCCATCCCAGATGTTCATTGGTCATGTTACTTGGTTGGGGTCCTGGAGTGTTGCGTAGTCATTTCCAATCCAGGATTGATTCATTTTAATTTGAGTCAGACGGTCTGCATTTTCTGTGGAGAGGCGGATACCCGATCTGTGACGATGCCTCCGGCAGCACTGAAACAGCGTTCCGACATAACGCTGGCTGCCGGGCAAGCCAGCACCTCTATTGCGTACATTGCCAGTTCGTGCCAGGTGTCTAGCTTCGATACCCAATAGTTGAAGGGTGCAGATGGATTGTTCGACACAGCTACGTCATCTGACATGTAGTCCTTGACCATCTTCTCCAAGCGATCGGTGTTGGAGGTGGATCTGCACGCTTGCTGTTCAGTGGGCTGCTGCTGCATGGGTGTCAGAAAATTTTCCCACTCCAAGGACACTGCCGATACCATTCCCTTTTGGGCACTAGTTGCGGCTTGCGTTGTTTGCTGCCCTCCTGGTCGTCCTGGGTTTGCGGAAGTCAGTCTGTCGGCGTACAACTGGCTAGAGGAGGGGGAGGATGTCAATCTCCTCTCTAAAGTCTCCACAAGGGCCTGCTTGTATTCTTCCATTTTGACCTGTCTGACTCTTTCTTCAAGCAGTTTTGGAACATTGTGTTTGTACCGTGGATCCAGAAGGGTATAAACCCAGTAATTGGTGTTGTCCAAAATGCGCACAATGCGTGGGTCACGTTCAATGCAGTCTAGCATGAATTGAGCCATGTGTGCCAGAGTCCTACCAGAATCCTCATCATCCTCTTGTGAGCGTTGTGATAGTTGTTGTGATGCATCATAGTCGTCACCTTCCTCCTGGTCTGCTTCTGCTGACCATTCGCGCTGAATTGTGGAAGTCCAACGTGCACTGCTCTGGCCCTCGTCAGTGGTGGCATGAAATTCCTGCTCCAACTCCAGCTGTTCCTCCTCCTCTTCTTCGTCATAGCTGCTGGGGCCAGCGTTCCCTGAGGCGGATGGCCTGATGTTGGTACCATCACGCTGATCGTTTTCTCCTTCAGATTCCCCCAGTTGCATCATGACAGCTGTTTCCTTGATTTTCAACATTGACCTCTTCAGTAAACACAGCAGTGGTATGGTAATGCTGACTGAAGAGTTGTCACTGCTCACAAGCAACGTGGATTGCTCAAAATTTTGGAGGACTTGGCAGAGGGCCAACATGTTGGCCCAATCGGATCCACAGAAGCTTGGCAGCTGTCCGGATGCGCCTCGGTACTGCGCCGTCATGTACTGGACCACTGCACTCTTCTGCTCACAAAAGCGGGCTAGCATGTGCAGCGTAGAATTCCAGCGCGTAGGGACATCACACAGCAAGCGATGGTGGGGGAGATTGAAGCGCTCCTGCATCTTGGCGAGTGCCCCCGAAGCAGTACTGGAATTTCTACAATGTTTGGCCACTCGACGCACCTTCAACAGAAGATCGGCCACGCCTGGGTATGTCCTCCAGAACCACTGAACTACTAGGTTCATCACGTGCGCCAGGCAAGGGATGTGTGTCAGCTTAGCCAACCTTAAAGCGCGAATGAGATTACTCCCATTATCACACACAACCATGCCCGGTTTCAGGTCCAGCGGTGCCAGCCACAAATCCGTCTGTTCCTTTATTCCCTTCCAAATTTCCTCCCCTGTGTGCTGCTTATCCCCAAGGCAGATCAGCTTCAGCAACGCTTGCTGACGCATGCCAACAGCTGTGCTGCACTGCTTCCACGATCCTACTGCTGCTGGGTTAGCGTTTCCGGATGAGGTACAGCTTTGAGATGCGTTGGAGGAGAAGGAGTCAGAGAGGTAGGTGCTGCTGTTATCCAGTGGGAGGGGCGGCGGTGCAGCTGTTTGCGGCGTGGGCAACACCCGCGGCGTAGCAGGTGAGGAATCGCTGCCAGGCTCCACAAGGTCCACCCAGTGCGCAGTAAGGGAGATGTATCGACCCTGGCCGAACGCACTCGTCCAGGTGTCAGTGGTGAGGTGAACCTTGCAGGCAACGGCATTCTTCAAGCTTCGGGTTATTTTGCTGACCACGTGCTCATGCAACTCAGGCACTGCAGAGCGCGCAAAGTGGTAGCGGCTGGGAACCACGTAACGTGGGATGGCCACTGACATCATGCCCTTGAAGCTGTTTGTCTCCACCACTCGATATGGCAGCATTTCGCAGGCCAGAAGCTTGGCTATGCTGGCTGTTACTGCCACGTCCCGGGGGTCATTTGCTGGCAATTTCCTCTTGCGCTCAAACATCTCCGACACAGACAACTGAACCGTAGCGCTGCACACGGAAGGGCTGTTGGTTGTTGTGTTTGATGAAGACTGGGAGACCTCAAGAGCACTACTCCGGAAAGTGACAGTGTCAGCGTCGTCTGATGTTTGTGAATGTTGTGAACCACGCAATGGCTGGGCTACCGCTGCTGCTGAGGCGGGTCTGGTGGTGAGTCTGGTGAACCCAAGGGAGGCAGTGTTGCTGGTACCCTGTCCTGCCGAGTTTGCCCACAGAGTGTGATGTTTGGATAGCATGTGGCGGCTCATGCTGGTGGTGGAGAGGTTGTTAATACTTTTCCCCCTGCTCAGGCGGGTCTTGCACACCTTGCAAATCGCCATGGTAACATCCTCAGTGCAGTCTTCAAAGAAAGCCCAGACTTTGGAGCACCTGCCTTGCTGGCGATTTCTGTTTGCTCCTCTTTTGCCTCTCACTTGAACTTCCACGCTTGTGGTGCCTGAAATTGCGCGCCGCCTACCTTGTGGCACAAGGCGAACTCGTGCAGCAGTGGGTTCTTCAACAGACTCATCTGTGCTGCTGCTACGACGGCGATGTTCTCGTTCACAAACAAAATCTGGGTCTCTGTCCACATTGTCCATACCCTCCTCTTCCATCTCCTCAAACTCGTCATATGTCATTGTGGGGGGCCGCCGCCGTGGAGTAGAGCTCCCCAGAACAACCTCTGCGCAGCTCACTCCAACGTCGTCTTCCAGATCTTGTCAGCCGACCTCCTGCAATTGCAACCCCTCCTGCCCAACTTGCTCTGGGATTTGGGTTTCCGAGTCCTCCTCGGACTCGCCTTGTATTTCAGTGCGCGGTGCATTTCCCACAGTTAATGGTTGTGAATCCGGGCACAACATTTCTGGCTGTTCCTCCATTGACCTTTGAAAGGTGGAAGTTTGTTGGGCTGGGAATAGCTCCTGCGAATACCCCATTGTGTCCTGAGGTAATTCATCGGACTGGTTATCTGGCAGTTGTGTGCGTGGTGTCGCTGCCGGTTGTGTCAGCTTTGTGCCCACTGGCTCCTTGTAACTGGCTGAGGACTCGGACCTCGTGCGTGATGTGCTGGTGCTGCTTAACCCACTGCTGGACGCTTGAGAGGTCATCCAAGTAATTATCTGGTCCTGTTCTTTTGGATTTGTGAGGGTTGTTGTCCTGGACAACATGGGCGGTATTGAGTGAGTTTTCTTGGGTGCTCCCCTGTGGCCTGTACGTGAACCGTCAGGGGAAACACCTCTTCCCTTGCCCCTCCCTCTTTCACCGGATTTCTTCCTCATTTCACTTATCCTTACAGTACACGCTGACTGGCAGCAGTACAGTGGCAGTACAGAAATGCTATACAGTACCACTATTCCCAGCAGCGACACACAGCACAATGCTATACAGTGGCAGGTGAGCGGTGTACCACTATTCCCAGAAGCGACACAGAGCACAATGCTATACAATGGCGGGTGAGCGGTGTACCACTATTCCCAGCAGCAACACAGAGCACAATGCTATACAGTGGCGGGTGAGCGGTGTACCACTATTCCCAGCAGCGACACAGAGCACAATGCTATACAGTGGCGGGTGAGCGGTGTACTACTATTCCCAGAAGACACAGAGTGGCAGTAAACAGAATGCTATATAGTGTGGCTGAGCGAGGTACACAGAGTGGCAGTAAACAGAATGCTATATAGTGTGGCTGAGCGAGCGGTGTACTACTATTCCCAGCAGACACAGAACAGTAAACAGAATGCTATATAGTGTGGCTGAGCGAGGTACACAGAGTGGCAGTAAACAGAATGCTATATAGTGTGGCTGAGCGAGCGGTGTACTACTATTCCCAGCAGACTCAGAACAGTAAACAGAATGCTATATAGTGTGGCTGAGCGAGGTACAGAGTGGCAGTAAACAGAATGCTATATAGTGTGGCTGAGCGAGTGGTGTACTACTATTCCCAGCAGTCACAGAACAGTAAACAGAATGCTATATAGTGTGGCTGAGCGAGCGGTGTACTACTATTCCCAGCAGACACAGAACAGTAAACAGAATGCTATATAGTGTGGCTGAGCGAGGTACACAGAGTGGCAGTAAACAGAATGCTATATAGTGTGGCTGAGCGAGCGGTGTACTATTATTCCCAGCAGACACAGAACAGTAAACAGAATGCTATATAGTGTGGCTGAGCGAGGTACACGGAGTGGCAGTAAACAGAATGCTGAGCGAGCGGTGTACTACTATTCCCAGCAGCGACACAATGACTGGGGGGACCCTGGCTAGCGTGGCTGGAGCGCGAACTACCCTGCCTGCCTACCCAAAGCTAAACCCACAGACAAATGGCGGAAATATGACGTGGTTCGGGTATTTACTTACCCGAACCACGTGACAGTTCGGCCAATCAGAGCGCGTTCGGGTCCGAACCACGTGACCCGTTCGGCCAATCACAGCGCTAGCCGAACGTTCGGGGAACGTTCGGCCATGCGCTCTTAGTTCGGCCATGTGGCCAAACGGTTTGGCCGAACACCATCAGGTGTTCGGCCGAACTCGAACATCACCCGAACAGGGTGATGTTCTGCAGAACCCGAACAGTGGCGAACACTGTTCGCCCAACACTACAAGATATTAGCTTTTGGGTCTCTAAAGGCATTAAATATGTCAATCAGCTTTTTCATAATAATAGCCTCAAAACGTGGTCCCATCTGGCCTTAGAGTTTAATCTTCCACGTTGTGCTCGCTTTCGGTATTTTCAGATTCGCCATGCTGCTCTGTGTCAATTTGGCAGCTCTGAAGTATGTCTGTCCCCAGGTACTGTTGAAAAATGGCTCCTGTTTAATGATCCCTCTAAACTTATTTCTAGATACTACTCCAATCTTACTGAATCTAAATACTCTCACAGAATAAATAAAGCTAGGGATAAGTGGGCAGATTGGGGAGAGGCGATCTCCTCTGATGATTGGGCCGATTTTGAAGAAAATTATGTCAAAACGGTTATTCCCTCTAGAGATAAGCTGATCCAACTGAGATGGTTTCACCAGATATACTTCACTCCTATCAGATTGAGTAAATTTTCACCTAACATTTTCAACGCCTGCTGGCGGTGTGGCCACACCCCTGGTTCTTTTAAGCATATGTGCTGGGACTGCCCGTCTATTCAGTCCTTTTGGTCCAAAACCCTCTCTTTCATGCAAGAAAAATTGAGTCTCCCCTGTATTCTATCTTATAAGGTATGCATCTTGGGTGTATTGTGGGATCTTCCTCTAAATAAACACAAGACGCTCCTAATGAGGTATCTCCTTTTTTATGGGAAAAAAACTATTGCTATAGAGTGGAAAAGCAATTTGGAACCCTCTCTCCAAACTTGGATCCGCTTAATTAATCAAGCCCTTCCTCTATACAAACTTACCTGGGAGAGACGTGGTGCCGTCTCTAAATTCTCTAAGATTTGGAAGCCTTGACTTGACTCTGAGGAATCAGTTTCTGCTAACCTGGATATCACTCCTCAAGTTATAGATATGTTATAATATTTCCCTAAGTTTTATGTATCTCAATGCCTGTCTTAGGTGATTCTGCTGTGTCCCCCCCCCCCCCCCCCCTCCTACTGTTGTGAATATTCACCTGTATTCACCTTGCTGCAAACATTCAAGTAATTATGTACGAATGAACTGTACTGGAGGACTGTATATTCTTACATCTTTGATGCTGTCATGATCTACAATTTTTATTTTCTGTGTTTTTGTGTTATTGTTTATATGTTCTTTAACACAATAAAAAAGAATTTGAAAAAAAAAAAAAAGAACATACTGGTACTTGGGCCCCCCCCCCCCCCCCGACTGCGAGATATCTGGGTCGATCGTGTGGGAAATTAGGGCCATCCTGCCGCACACTGCCAGACACAAATTTTATATGAATATATTATGTAATATGTGGAGGATCATTGATCCCCTCTTCCCCGGGGGGATTGGACGACATACTCACTAACGTGGGTTGCGTTCATGAGGAAACCCCTGGGTGATATCTATTGTCATTATATTTTGTATTTGTTTCTGCCATCTATATATTCCTATGGTTGAGGTTGCATGTACAAGCCTGAGGCTTGTTTTGACATATGATACTGTTATGGAGAATGGGACTTGTTACCAATGTTTGTCCCCGATGCTCTTGTCTCCTTAGTGAGGTCGGGGGCTGTGGTATCTGGTCTCGCCCGCCTCCTTCGGCGGCGCTCCGGGCGCGGGGGCAGGGCCTGGCGGACGCGTCGGGATGGCTTTATTTGCGCTTTCTCGGGGTGTCTGCTTGCTCCGCCCCACCGCCCGGCGGTTGTTCGGGCGGGTGGGCGTGGCTGTGCCGACGTACCGGGTGTGTTGCATTATGCCGCCCCACTGTGTCGGCTGGCCCCGCCTTCCCGCCCGCCATTGGCCGTGGATGGGGGCGGGCGTGGCCTGTGCCGCGCTCTCCGCCCGATGGGGGGAATAAATTGGAGTAGCACGGGGAACTGACGTATCTCCAGAGGAAGCCGGAAGTCCGGCGAAACCGGTCGAGGGTACGCATGTGCTGACTTGAAACGCTCCCTTACCGTGGACCTGCCTGGCCATTAGCCTCCACCAAGGCATCCCGCCCTAGGAGATCCACAGGACTGTCAGCCCAACCAGTCCTTCTTGGACACCAGCGTTTGCCAGACCTCCACTTCAGCATCAGGAGACGTAAGCAGCCCTACAGGCTTCAATGGTGGGAGACTCTCTACGCCACACGCAGAAACACTGGTACATGTGATTAACATTAATGCTGGCTGCACGGATGCTTATGCTACACTGAGCCAATGCTGTTTTCATCATTTTTGAACTTTGCTTGAGCTGACTGCTGTCATTACACTGTGTGTGCTTCATTGCATGGCTTGCTGCTTCGCAGGACTGTCTGGAGAAATGTTCTCCGCCACTATTGCTGATCAACTGCTAAGTCTCTTTGGTCTGTTGCAATTAGGGTTGAGCGAACAGTGTTCGCCACTGTTAGGGTTCTGCAGAACATCACCCTGTTCGGGTGATGTTCGAGTTCGGCCGAACACCTGATGGTGTTCGGCCAAACCGTTCGGCCACATGGCCGAACTAAGAGCGCATGGCCAAACGTTCCCCGAACATTCGGCTAGCGCTGTGATTGGCCGAACGGGTCACGTGGTTCGGACCCGAACGCGCTCTGATTGGCCGAACTGTCACGTGGTTCGGGTAAATAAATACCCGAACCACGTCATATCTCCGCCATTTGTCTGTGGGTTTAGCTTTGGGTAGGCAGGCAGGGTAGTTCGCGCTCCAGCCACACTAGCCAGGGTCCCCCCAGTCATTGTGTCGCTGCTGGGAATAGTAGTACACCGCTCGCTCAGCCACACTATATAGCATTGTGTTTACTGCCACTCTGTGTACCTCGCTCAGCCACACTATATAGCATTCTGTTTACTGCCACTCTGTGTCTGCTGGGAATAGTAGTACACCGCTCGCTCAGCCACACTATATAGCATTGTGTTTACTGCCACTCTGTGTACCTCGCTCAGCCACACTATATAGCATTCTGTTTACTGCCACTCTGTGTCTGCTGGGAATAGTAGTACACCGCTCGCTCAGCCACACTATATAGCATTGTGTTTACTGCCACTTTGTGTCTGCTGGGAATAGTAGTACACCGCTCGCTCAGCCACACTATATAGCATTGTGTTTACTGCCACTCTGTGTACCTCGCTCAGCCACACTATTATAGCATGCTGTTTACTGCCACTCTGTGTCTGCTGGGAATAGTAGTACACCGCTCGCTCAGCCACACTATATAGCATTGTGTTTACTGCCACTCTGTGTCTGCTGGGAATAGTAGAACACCGCTCGCTCAGCCACACTATATAGCATTGTGTTTACTGCCACTCTGTGTACCTCGCTCAGCCACACTATATAGCATTGTGTTTACTGCCACTCTGTGTCTGCTGGGAACAGTAGTACACCGCTCGCTCAGCCACACTATATAGCATTGTGTTTACTGCCACTCTGTGTACCTCGCTCAGCCACACTATATAGCATTGTGTTTACTGCCACTCTGTGTCTGCTGGGAACAGTAGTACACTGCCGCTCACTCAGTCACCCCATTACTATATAGCATTGCTGGGATCTGTAGTACTCTGCTCACCCACCCATACCATTGTACTGCCAGTCACTGTGTATATTGCTGGGATCTGTAGTACTTCACTCACCGTCAACCACTATATAGCATTGCGTACTCTGCCAGTCAGTGTGTATATTGCTGGGATCAGTAATACTCCACTCAACGTCAACCACTATATGAGCTCACCATGAGTTGCTCAGAGACCTCCGCTGTGATCAGCACTCCCAACAACAGCAACAGTCAACACCCCACGCAAGCTATAAAATCCACCCCAGCAGCCAGTGGTCAGCAGCAGCCCTCCCCGGAGGAGAACGTTGTGTCCATCGGTCCGGCGCCAGAGCGATTATTGAGGGCTGCCATTGAGGAGATGATGGGGCCTGATGTGGAGGAGGAGGTCGGGCTCAGGCCAGCATCCCAAGTTAATGTTGAGGACGATGAGGGGTCTGTGTCTGGGGATGTTGGGGTGGCAGAGGTGGTGGGTGGGTCAGACTCAGGAGAAGAGTTGTATGATGAGGATGATGATCGATCATCTGTATGTGCCTCAGAGTCTGACCCCGGAAAACATGTTGTATCGTGTGTTTAGGTACTAAAATCTGCGTTCCCACTTCCCAGTACTGCCCGGGTCCACGGATCCATATAATTTTTTGGGCAGCACTATCAAACTGTGGTACTATGAGTGAGTTGCCATGGTCCTTCTGTGCTGTCACACTCACCGTCTGTCTGCAGATGGATTGTTCAACACAGCTACGCCATCTGACATGTAGTCCTTGACCATCTTCTCCAGGCGATTGGTGTTGGAGGACGTGGAACTGCCCGATTGCTGTTCTGTGCGCTGCTGCATGGGTGTCAGAAAATGTTCCCACACCAAGGACACTGCCAATACCATTCCCTTTTGGGCACTAGCAGCAGCTTGTGTTCTTTGCTGCCCTCCTGGTCCTCCTGGGTTTGCTGAAGTCAGTCTGTCAGCGTACAACTGGCTAGAGAAGGAGGAGGATGTCAATCTCCTCTCTAAAGTCTCCATCCTCAAGGGCCTGCTGGAATTGTTCCATTTTTGACCTGTCTGACACTTTCTTCAATCAGTTTTTTAACATTGTGTTTGTATAAACTGGGTATAAACCCAATAATTGGTGTTGTCCAGAATAATGAATAATAATGAATAGTGAATAATGCGCGGGCCGCGTTCAATGCAGTCTAGCATGAATTGAGCCATGTGTGCCAGAGAATCCTGCCAGACTCCTCTGTCTTCATGCTCTTGTGAGCGTTGTGATTGTTGTGATGCACCATATTCGTCACCAGCATCACTTTCTTCCTCTTCTGCTGTCCATTCCCGATAAATTGTGGAAGTCCAACGTGCACCGCTCTGTCCCTCGGCAGTGGGGGCATCCAATACCGGCTCCAACTCCAGCTGTTCCTCGTCCTGTTCTTTGTCATAGCTGGGACCAGCGTTTCCTGAGGCAGGTTGCCTGATGTTGGTATCATCACGCTGATCGTTTTCATCTTCAGATTCCCCCACTTGCATCATGCCAGCGGTTTCCATCTTCAACATTGATTTCTTCAGTAAACACAGCAGTGGTATTGTAATGCTGACTGTAGAGTTGTCACTGCTCAGTCACAAGCAACGTGGATTGCTCAAAATTTTGGAGGACTTGGCAGAGATCCAACATGGTGGCCCAATCAGATCCACAGAAGCTTGGTAGCTAGCTGCTGGAATGCGCCTCGGCACTGCGCAAAAGCGTGCTAGCATGTGCAGTGTAGAATTCCAGCGCGTAGGGAGGGACATCACCCAGCGAGCGATGGTGCGCTAGATTGAAGCGCTCCTGCATCTCTTGGTGAGTCCTTCAGAAGCGGTACTGGACTTTAAAAAATGTTTTTTTTTTTTTCCTTCAACAGAAGATCTGCCACGTTGGAGTGAGGAGGATGCCGCCGACCCCGACACCAAGCTGAACCCTGGCGAACTCCAAGCAGAGGATCTTCAGGAACCCTCAAGGCTTTGAGCAAGCTGAGAAGGATCAGCAGTCCCGACGAGACCTCTCCTCATATGTGACTGTGTGCAGTGGAGTAGAGCTCCCCAGAACAACCTCTCACTTGTCACTTTGTCACTTGTCACTGTCATTTTGTCACTTTGTCATTTTGTCAGTCACTTTGTCACTTTGTCACTTTGTCACTGGTCACTTTGTCACTTTTTACTTGGTCACTTGTCCAGATGATCTCGGTACACCTCCTGCGATTCAAATTCCTGCACACATTGCTCTGGGATTTGGGTGTGATGAATGATGCATCTAACTGGCCACCGGAGGCATTTAAGGCCTTCAAAACATTGAAAGCAGCTTTCTGTTCCGCCCCCATTTTGCGTCATGTTGAGTTGTTGACGTCATGTTCATCCTCGGCCTCGCCTTGCATTTCAGTGCGAGGTGCATTTTCCACAGAAAAAGGTTGTGAATCCGGGCACAACATTTGTGGCTGTTCCATTGACCTTTCACAGGTAGAAGATTGTGGGGGTGGGAATAGCTCCTCCGAATAGCCCATTGTGTCCTGAAAACTACTCATTGCATTGCTTTGCGCACGCATTTTTTTGTCCTCATGCAAGGCCTGAGTTGCGCCTGAAAGCGTGGCCTTCTCCTCCTGCGCCTCCTCCTGTTCCATCACGTCTGCTGCTGCTGGGTTAGCATTGCCGCCCGGTCCCTGTTTATTGAACCTCTTATCTTTATTACATTTATGACTGCATGGCGGTACAAAGCATGCTATCCGCACGCTTCTTGTCCTCATGCAAGGCCTGGGTTGTTGTGTCTCAAAGCGTGGCCTTCTCCTCCTGCGCCTCCTCCTGTTCCATCACGTGTGCTGCTGCTGGTGCTGGGTTAGCGTTACCGGTCCCTTTTCCTGGAACCTCTTCTCTGTATTACATTTATGACTGCATGGCGACAAAAAGCATGTTACCTATGCAAAGAAACTTGACATTTTGCACATTTAAAAGACAGTTTTTCCTTTGAAACTTTACAATCAATTTTCTCAAAAACTATAAGCTCTTTTTCAAATATTTTTTTTCCTCTTGTACCCACTCCTAAGGTGCAGATACCCTGCAAATTTGGGGTATGTAGCATGTAAGGAAGCTTTACAAAGCACGAAAGTTCGGGTCCTCATTGACTTCCATTATGTTCGGAGTTCGGCGCGAACACCCGAACATCGCGGCGATGTTCAGCGAACGTTCGCGAACCCGAACATCTAGGTGTTCGCCCAACACTAGTTGCAATTGCTGGATTGTGTCGATTCCCTCTGAAATTGTATACACCTGTGAAACGTGTGGAATTATTATCTACCAAGATCAAGTGTGCTTTTTATGGATCATATCGCTTGTTGATGAACTGCACATAGCTTTGAGGTCCACTATACATATTTTTTATCCTGAGCTCAGGTGGACGCTTCATACTGGCTGCTAGCAGCAGATTATCATATGCATATGATTTTTTATACTTTTGTTTGCAGGTTTGTAGGGTATGGTGGGCTGATGGGGAGTGGATGTGGGGGCGGGGTGGTCCACTAGGTGGGTAGGCGGGCAGTTGGGACGGTTGCACATTTTTAATGTGAATTGTATTTGATTAATAAAGATTTTGTATAGATTTATCCAGATGAGTTTGCTGATTGCTTTACTCAGATCATACCTAGTGTTGGGCGAACAGTGTTCGCCACTGTTCGGGTTCTGCAGAACATCACCCTGTTCGGGTGATGTTCGAGTTCGGCCGAACACCTGGTGGTGTTCGGCCAAACTGTTCGGGTTCGCCCGAACTGCTGAATGCCCGGCCGAACAGGGCCCCTGTTCGGCCGAACAGGGCCCTGTTCGGCCGAATACGGCCCCCCTATGGGGTCGCTGGCATAAGGGGGGGAGCATGCCCCGATCGCGGGGGGGGGGGTGGAAATTCCCCCCACCCCCTCCGCTAGCGCTCCCCCCTCTGCCCGCTTCCCCATACAAAAGTTTGACGAAAGTAAAATAGTAACGGTGGTGGTGGCTGGCTGCTGCAGTGGCTCGCTGGCACTATGAAGTGACTGAGGAGGAGGAGTCGGATGAGGACGCGTTGAGGGAGGCCGGGTAGCGGGAGGTTCAGCGGTAGTACCCTTGTGGTACTTGCGCCCTTTCTCTGACCTCACGTCCTCTGCGTGATGACGCATACGAGGGTACGCGTGACGCGTACCCTCGTATGCAGAGGACGTGAGGTCAGAGAAAGGGCGGAAGTACCACAAGGGTACTACCGCTGAACCGCCCGCTGCCCGGCCTCCCTCAACGCGTCCTACTCCGACTCCTCCTCCTCAGTCACTTCATAGTGCCAGACAGCCACTGCAGCAGCCAGCCACCACCACCTGTACTATTTTACTTTCGTCAAACTTTTGTATGGGGAAGCGGGCAGAGGGGGGAGCGCTAGCGGAGGGGGTGGGGGGAATTTCCGACCCCCCCCCCCCGCGATCGGGGCATGCTTCCCCCTTATGCCTGCGACCCCATAGGGCCCCCAAAAGCGGGATGTTCGGGGAGTTCGGGGTTCGGCCCGAACATGCTGAACATCGCGGCCATGTTCGGCGGACGTTCCCGAACCCGAACATCCAGGTGTTCGCCCAACACTAATCATACCCACTTAAGTATATCTCACAATGTTTGGTCCATACTCTATGTCAGGGCATGCTGCCTCCTCCTCCTGTCTTTCAGTCCACCATGCACCCAACGTTTATTATGCACTTCTGGGTGGCATGGATGATGCACTATACCGAGCGCTAGATGCCAATTACTAATGTAGTGCACGCTCTGTCTCAGGGCTTACCGCCTTCTCCTCCTGACGCCTTTCAGTCCACCATGCACCCAAACTTTTATTAAATCCTATAAAAACCTGCAGTGTTTACTTTATGGACATTCTGGGACATCTGGGAGCAAAGAAAAAGGTTAGCCTTCAGTGTTTGCATATTAGCACAGAACCAGGGCAGCACGTCAGCATAGTTGTTAGCACTCTTGCCTTGCAACGCTGGATCACCGGTTCGAATCCCAGCCTCCGGTTTCCTCCCACATTCCAAAAACATACAGATAAGTTAATTGGCTTCCCCCTAAAGTTGGCCCTAGACTATGATACATACATAGACATATGACTATGGTAAGTATTAGATTGTAAGCTCCTCCAAGGGACAGTTAAGTGACTAGACAACATACTCTGTTTAGTCCTGCATAAAATGTCAGTTAACATATCTATTATTCTATGGGTACTGTCTGATGCCTGGCTCCCCTTCTTGATGCCAACTTGGTCCCAATCAATAATGGCAGGGAGGATACTTAGTAAACGATTGGCCAGGAGTTTAGCATACATTTTGGTGTCTGTATTTAGTAGTGATATGGGCCTAAAGTTGGAAGGGGAGTCCATGCTTTTGCCTGGTTTGGGGATGACCGAGAAACCTGCCTGTAGTTGTTGTTCTGGCATTTTGCCAGAGGCTATTATTGTAGTAAAAAATTCAGCTAGTTTCGGGGCAAGGGATGGGCCAAATTCTCTGTAATATTAATTGGAGAACCCGTCAGGTCCTGTGGATTTGTTGGGTTTGAGAATTTTGATGACTGATAGGATCTCTTGATTAGTAATAGGTTCATTTAGGGTAGTTAGTTGTTGAACGTTTAATTTTGGGAGTTTTAACGTATTCAGAAATTGTTGGATTCGGGTTGTAGAGGGTTGGGATGTAGAGGGATCATTTCTCAAGTTGTATAAAACTCTATAATAATCAGTGAACGCGTTTGCTTTTTCTCTAGGGATATATAGGGTTTCTTTATTAAAGGGATGGATGAGTTTAGAAATTCGGGTTTTGGCCTGTTTTTAACTTAGGGCCCTGGCGAGATAAATTCCTGCTTTATTACTCTGTGAGTAATGTTTGAGACGTAGTCTTCTTAATTGATTCTCGTAGTTGTTAGTGAGGATCATCCGTAGGTCATGTCTTAAGGTAAACAAGTCCTTTTCTAAGAGTGGAGAATATTGGGTCTTGAATTGATTAGGTCTTCAATTATTTTAATTTTTTCAAGAATAGAGTCAATGTGCCCTCTAGATTGTAAGCCTTTGGGCAGGGTCCTCCTCCTTTTGTGTCCTACCTGATCATGCACCTCCATTACTGTGCACCCATGCTATGCATTTGAGTGAACCTAACTTGTCTAATCTCCATGCTCCCCTCCAGTGACTGACTAAGCATTACCTTGTACTCATACTGTGCTGTGTGATATGGTTTCCTTGTATTCCTTTGTTGTCATATTGCTGTTTGTCACCCCTAAATATTGTCTGTAACCTAAATTAATATCCAGTGCTGCGTAATATGTTGGTGCTTTATAAATACAATAAATAATAATAATAATAATAATAATGTGAAGTGTTTTGAGTTTCTTATTTTTTGCTCCAAGTTGGATAAAGAATCCTCTTATATATGCTTTGTGTGCATTCCATATCTACTCTATTTTTGTATCAGAGCTAGAATTAAAGTGGAAATATTCATTGTTTTTTTCTAAAATGAATGTGACATTATCGGAGTTGTGAAGTAAGGATGAATTAAGCTTCCAGAGTGGGCGGTCAGCTCTTTGATCAGAAGAGGAGACTGGGATCACTATAGAGGCATGGTCAGACCAAGTTATTGAATTAATTGATGCTGTTAAAATATTCTGTAAGGTAAATCGATCTGTGAGGAACATATCTAATCGGGAGAATGATTTGTGAACATGGAAAAAAAATGTGTAATCACATTCCTCAGCATGTGTCGATCTCCAAATATCGTAGAGGTTTTCTTCAGCTAGGATTTTATGTATTGAAGTGCTTTTCTTTGTCCCTTTGTGGGAGGTGTCTAGAGCCGATTCCACTACAGCATTAAAGTCTCCTCCAATGATCAAAGAGCCTTTTTTCATCTCCTGGATCTTACAATATTTAGCAGTTTCTTGAGAAAGGTAGTTTGGCCAGAGTTGGGTGATTTTCTGTATTGATATTAGCATTAGTACTAGCTATAATCTGTTGGATTGTAGGAATGTCAGGAGATTTCCAGTTGCTAAGTATAAGTTGTTTTGCTGCGAATAAAAGATGTGAGATGGTGAATCTAAGAGTAACTGATGAACCTGCCAAAGTGCTCATTTTTGCAAAGAGTTGTTTTCATAGATTTTAAATATGGCGACAATCCCAAAGAATATGTGGGAGAGTGGCAATGTTTCCACATTGTCTCCAACCAGGGATGAGCAGAAACTACGCCAGTGCGAATTTACACATCGCAGTTTGTAGGTGAAGTTTCAAAACTACGCTATGCGTAGTTAACATGTGTATTGCGTAGTGAACTACGAATGCGTTACTCGCGGCTAATTTTCTGCGTGCGATTCTATGCTTACAAATTTACGCATTGGAAAGGGGAATGTACGCATAGAAGAGTTTCCGGTATAAGCAATTAAAGAGTAATTAATGCATACAATTTTCTGCATATGGGCATAAGCATCCGCATACACTACGCTTCACACTACGCGTAATTGCATATTTTAACGCGTATTCTATGAAATGCATACGAAGCAAATATTTGATTTAGAAGCTGTAGTTTGGCAAAACGTAAATTGCGGAAAACTACACGTAGTTCCAGTGTAGCAAAGTTGGCTGACTACGACCATCCCTGTCTCCAACAAAGAGGCGAGTGACCATTTGTAAATGTAGATAGTTTACAGGGGTCAAATACCAGTTATAGATTATTTTTAGGAAGGTTTTCAGATGAGTTGTACAATGAGAGAATGTTTTAATATTTTTGGCAGCTTTATTGATGTCTTGAGCAGAGATGTTTATTTTAAGGGCTCGTGACCAAAGAGTGAGGTGTTTATTATTGGGCTTGGGGTGTTGATTAAACTCTACTAGGGATGAGTACCATTGGGAAAAGCCACCTTTGAGTGTATTAGGTGATTTGGTGTAAGCAATGAGGTGGTTGGGCAAACATATCTGGTTTTGGGAAGATAGGAAATGTTTGATCTGCAGGTAAGTAAGAAATTCAGAAGAAGGGAGGTGAAAGTGATCTACCAAGGTTTGAAATGGAATAAGTTGATCTTTATTCATACTATTGTCTACTAGGGTGATTTTAGCTGCTGACCATTCTTTTAGATTTATGTTGTCCAAGGTTAGTTTATGAGTGGTAAGGGGGATTTTTAATGGGTGATCTGAGGGGTTTTTCGGTTTAGTTCGGTGGAAAGTGTACCAATAGTCTAAAGTTGTTATTATAGTGGGAGATAATGTCTTAGAAGTTGAGAAGCTGAAGGTTTTAGCTATAAGCAAGCAGTGAAGCATACTTTCAATGGAAAGTATGCCTCACTGATTTGGTTGCATTGTCACACTATTATGGGATGTTACGTGTCAAACCATTGCAATGCAATGGGCCAAAATATAAAGCTCACGTGTGTCATCCTTGTGTCCTTTACAACAAAAACTTGCATGATAAACTGAGATTGAGTACCTATTATTGTAAACCATGTTGTATACTCTTTTCTTAGCTAAGAAAATCATTACATAATCAGAACATATATAGCCATTGGCTACAGCATACTTAATAAGTCTAACTAATCAGTATGCACATTTTTGTAGCCTATACAACTGACGGAGATAAACCAAATAAATCTCAATCACAGGTTGCAACACCAAACTCGAACTTCCGTAAAAGTTTGTGTTTGCACGAACTGGGCAAACCGCCATAGACTTCAATGGACAGGCAAATTTTAAAACCTACAGGGACTCTTTCTGGACACAAAAATAATGAAAAGGTTGTTTCTAAGGGGTCTAACACCTGGATTGTGGCATGCTGGAGGGAGATCCATGCCAAAAGTCCCACCAAAAATTATGGAGTTGAGGCGGAGTCGGGTTTTAATCTCAAAAGGCCAGAAATCACAGTACATTCCTACATTTGAGGAATAAAGGGCTGCTTTAAAATGCCTGGAGTGTGTACACGTGGTGATAGTGTAAGGATTATGTCTGCTTCACAGTGACAGACTAAACACCGCGTTTACAGAGATTAAGTGCTAACAGGTCTGTAAGACACTTAGGTGTGTGGTGCTGCATACGTGCTCAACCGAACGGACCAGCATGGGCGTGTAATAAAACTGTATGATGGAACCAGTGTATAACCTAATTATCATATTTTTTATTTTGGCTTATTTGTGAACTCCTCCATGCTAACTAGTTACGCGACCATGCAGCCACGCGAGATTGAGCACTACCAGGTCTGGAATGTGACACTGGTCAGTGACACTTACAAGAGATGCAACGACTCAGCTCTGCACAAGTACGTATAAATTTTTTAATTTCACCCCCCAAAAAAAATGTTTTGCAAACGCTGTAGCAGAGGCCAGACAATGTCATGTCCTACACATTTTACCCCCAAAGTTGAAAGTTTTTTTTAAAAATAAAATTAATGTTTGTTGTATTCCTGGTGAGTGTCACCAACAACTTGGCTCTGCAAATGTCTGTGCAGGTTCACACATACAAATTTAATTTAAGAAAAAAAATGTTATTGTTATTTATAAAAAAAATCTAATTGTTATTTAGAAAACTATATCAATGTCATTTAGATTTTTTTTTTATTAGTGCATGCACTGGGATGTGGAATAATCCCCGGGGAGCTGGGGGTGTGCACTTGTAGTGGAGGAGGGCACAGCAGCAGCAGAGGAGGACTCAGTCGAGGACAATAGTGAAGAGGATGATAAAGGAGGCATAGGAGGAGAACAGGAGGTGGAAGCAGGCCTGCCTGCCATTCGTGGCGGTGTCACCAACTCCAATGCAGAGCCACACAGTGGAGGCTTGCCAGTAGTGGTCAGCAGGTGGCACGCTGGCAGCAGGCCTGCCTGCCATTCATGGTGGTGTCACCAACTCCAATGCAGAGCCACGCAGTGAAGACTTGCCAGTGGTCAGCAGGTTTACCCAATGTGTGGTATAGGTAATATACCTGCCCTAACCATGCTTTGCAGACCCGGTATCAGTGGTTAGATGGATCCCTGCCCCAACACTGTGTGCCAGAGATGTGGTAACTTGGCTCTGCACATGATGGCGCAGGTTTACACATACAAATTTAATTTGAGAAACATAGTCAATGTTATTTAGCAAAACATGTAATTGTTATTTAGAAAAAAAAAAAAATTTGTTATTTAGAAAAAATGTTATTAGTGCAGTGGGATGTGGAATAGGCCCTGGGGAGCTGGGGGTGATATACCTGCCCTGACCGTGCTTTGCAGACCAGGGCCCATATGCAATTCCCATTTTCTCCTGAGTTTTCTCCTAGGAGATAATTTGTTATCTTCTATTTAAAATAACTTTCCAGCACTTTTAAACTGAAAATGCACTGAAAATTAGGTGAAAACTTACTATCAAAATTATTTTGAGTATGTTCTTGCTTTTTGGTGGCTTAAAAGGCATTTTATTGACAAGTTTAAAAATATCACCTAGGAAAAAAATCAGGAGAAAAACTTAATTGCATATGGGCCCAGGTATCAGTGGTTAGATGGACCCTTGCCGCAACACTGTGTGCCAGAGATGCCTTGACTTGACTTTCCACATTATGGTACAGATTGGGGATTGCCTTCCTGGAAAAATAAGTTCTGCCAGGTACCTTCCAGTGCAGTGTCCCAACCGCAACTCATTTTTTAAAGGCCTCAAACTCCACCAGCTTGTATGGTAACAGCTGGCGGGCTAACAGTTCCGACAAGCTAGCCAGGCAAGGGGGTGACTTGGAGACATCAGCTTCTTATGCTTAAAAATATCCTTGACAGAAACTTGACTGTGGGCAGATGAGCAGGAACTGCTCAAGGTGAGAGGCGGAGTGGAGGGTGGCTGTGAAGGGATAATGACAGCAGATGGTGATGTGGCTGAAGAAGCTGGACCAGGAGGAAGGTGGCTTAGACTTTGAATGCTGATTCTCCTCATGTGCTGCTCTCGTTGGCGTTTGTGTTTGGAGTGCAGGACCCATATGCAATTAGCTTTTTCACCTAAGTTTTCTCTTGGGAGATATTTTCAAACTTTCCAATAAAATGCATTTTAAAACTCCAGCAAGCAAGAAAATACTCAAAACAATTTAAATAGTAATGTCCCCTACTTTTTGGTGATTTTTCTGTTGCAAAGTGCTCAAAAGTTATTTTGAATTGAAGATAAAAAAATTATCTCCTAGGAGAAAACTCAGGGGAAAAAGCTAATTGCATATGGGCCCAGGTGCCTTATTAAGACAGTTGTACTTAGGTGGGTGTTGCACTTCCCATGACTCAGAGTCTTGTGGCACAGGTTGAAAATGGCTTTGCTGTTGTCAGAGGCAGAAACACAAAAAAATTGCCACACTGGTGAGCTTTGGGTTGACGGCATTCTGCTTGTGGTGGTAGTAACAGCAGAGGTTGGCGGGCATGTTGCCTGGCTGACTCCACTTTCACTTGTATTAGACACCTCCATAAAGGCACCAACAACAGGTACTACAACATCATCATGACACCTTATGTCCATGTGTGTACTGACGCCTGACTGAGAAATATCAGGTGGTGTAACATCTTTATCACCTTCATCCTCTGCCAATAATGGTTATGCATCACTAAATTAATCACATGACTGTGTTCATAACTCCTCTGACATATCAAGTGTAGAGACTGTTGTGCTAGTGGTGGTGGTGGCTGCCGGGTGAGTGCTAAGTTTTGTGGGGTGCCTGAACCAGAGCAGGAGGAGAATGGTGCGTCAAGGTTCCATGTGGATGTTGTAAAATATGGGGTGTGCTGTGTAAGCCAGTCAACTACATCCTCTAAATATTGGGTGTTGATGGTACGTGCCCTCTGAAAACTGGGCATTCTTCCAGGGCCGCGGGAAATCACAGCAGCCCACCCCTGTGGGGTGGCTTGCCTCTGCCTGTCATGTTTTTTTATTTGGGGTACTGTGCCTGAAACAAGTAAAAAATAATGCACTGGAGAGATACTATGCCTGCAACTGAATGGGCCAACAACAGTAGTAGTACGATCGTCGACCAGCCTCCGCACCACCTTCACTACCTCTTGTTGATAAGTATTGCCTTTTGATGTCTTTTACCCATGGAATTTTTTACTGGAAGAATTGCATTAAAGTTTTGTATGTTTTATTGAATATTGGAATGGCGAAGTTGCTCCTGGATTATCTTTTTCTCAGTTGTTACTTATGATCTATATCTATTTTCATCCGGAGGATGCACCGCTGTAATATGACATATTGGGATGTTTAAGGCATAGGTGTGCACTCGCTCTACTATCTTGAACTGTCTAACAGTAGTAGTACTGTGCACAGCTGTGGGTATCAGTGGGCTGTGTAGTGTAACACACAGATAAATTCAATAGTACTATTAGAATACAGTCTAAAGTAATGCACTGGAGTGCTATTATGCCTGCAACTGAATGGGCCAACAGCAGTAGTTGGCGTAGTGGTTAGCTTTCTAGCCTTGCAGCGCTGGGTCCCTGGTTCGAATCCCAGCCAGGGCTCTATCTGCAAAGAGTTTGTATGTTCTCTCCGTGTCTGTGTGGGTTTCCTCCGGGCACTCCGGTTTCCTCCCACATTCCAAAAACATACAGATATGTTAATTGGCTCCCCCTAAAATTGGCCCTAGGCTACAGTACTTACACTACATAATATAGACATATGGCAATGGTAGGGATTAGATTGTGAGCTCCTTTGAGGGACAGTTAGTGACAAGACAATATATACTGTATATAAGATATATATATATATATATATATATATATATATATATATATATACACACACACACACACACTGTACAGCGCTGCGTAATATGTCGGCGCTATATAAATACTAAATAATAAAATAATACTGTGCACAGCTGTGGGTATCAGTGGGCTGTGTAGTGTCACACACAGAGAAATGCAATAATACTATCAGAATACAGTCTAAAGTTATGCACTGGAGTGCTACTATGCCTGCAACTGAATGGGCCAACAGCAGTAGTACTGTGCACACCTGTGGGTATCAGTGGGCTGTGTAGCGTCACACACAGAGAAATGCAATAGTACTATAAGAATACAGTCTAAAGTAATGCATCGGAGTGTTACTATGCCTGAAACTTAATGGGGCAACAATAGCAGCAGGCAGTAATACTGTGCACAACTCTGGGTGGGTGGCAGTGGGCTGTGACATGACACACACACACACACACACACTCTGCAGAATGATGTATAAGGCACTGGCAGCCTTTAGAAGGGCTATGTGGGGTGCTTTCACAGAAAGTCAGTCAGCAAAGGAACAACAAAAAACAGGCCTAGCTAACGTTTCCTATCTCAGCAATATGCTTTCTCCCTTCCTCTCACTAAAGCAGCCAGAAACAGAATGAAACATGGCCGGCACAACTGCATTTTTATAGAAGGTGACCCCCGTCTGGGAGGGAGTGCAGGCTGATTAGCTGCCATGTGCCTGCTGACTGTGGTGTAAGGGGTCTAAATTTAGCTCAATGATGATGTATAGGGGGCGGGTCGAACCCGACATGTGCTCGCCGCCCACTGCAGATGCAATCAGCTGATATGCACTGGGAACTGTCCCCCGGTAAACAGTTTTGGCCCATCTCTAGCCAGGAAACAAGGACATTTAAAACTAGAAGTGACATGATGAAATTGATTTACAACATTTCTTGTAGGTTGGAGTACAATGAAGAACATTAGAGAACTTAAATGGCCTTGAACTACTACCCTAAATTCATTTATATTGGGCCACAGTAACGGTTGCTAAAAGTTAGTGAATCACCACATGTGCACCCACAGTAAAAAGTGGTTTTTAGTTAGTCAAAATTGAATGGTGTTACTCTTTTAGTTATTTTGTTCTTTTGTATTTACATGTAGTTATTGCTAATGACATACTATATGAAAACAAAGTGCAAATTAAATGAATATTAAACAGCTATTGCATTTTCCAAACTGCTACTCTTACTACAGGCAAGTATAAGCTATGTGCCTTTTGATAAAAACATTGTAATTTGCTACAGTGAGAAAAAGGTTCCTGTACTTTTACTCATCCCTCATTTGATGGACATTCTATTACTGGTTGCCCGACTGGATTTATTTTCTGTTTTCTTCCCCTTTATTTAATTCTGGAACCTTTTAATAAAACCATGTGTCAGCTTAAAACCAATTTGTGACTGTGAAACCAGCTTATTTGGAGTATTGCACAGTGCTGACCTTTAACCCCATGAGTGATGCTTGAGCAGGACAGTGCTGTGACAACATATATTTAGAGGCTGTAACATAATAGTGATATGTTTTATAGGACAACTTTTGTTTTTCTTGTTCTAAACATAAATTGCTGTTACGAGGAAAAAAACAACAACACAGGAATAACCTTATAAATTCCCTGATTTATCATCTGGAATTTATTAAAAAGTGATATTATATAAGGTTCCACAGTTATAATTTATCCTAGCACTGTTTTAAGGTCCATAAAGCCCCTCCCCCCCCCCCCCACACCAGTTTAAAGTGAGATCCAATACATGTTCCATTGATTCTTATACCCACAGTTTCATTTTTAAAGGTCTCCATCTTGCTGTAAAATTATTATTCCTGCTTTGACTTTACACGGATAAAAACATATCATAAGGTCGCTATTTAAATAGCTAGGTTCATGAATATAAATAGTGCTAAATGGAGCTACTCAAACTGTTAGCCTAAAACTCTTTTACTAAAAGCCTGTAGAAGAAATACTGTTTATCTATGATGTAGTAGCAGTTTAATAGGTCTAGTAAAAACGGGGTTAAGCAAACAAAAAAGAGTATTTTGTAATACTGCAAGGTATATTTCAGGATTGGTACAGCAAAAACAAACTCCAAACATTTTTAATGAGAAACAAGACCACACAAATGAAAAAGAACCACTTGAAAAATAAAATAAATTCACACTGCTATAGATAAAACCTCCCCTTACTCAAAATTCATTAACAGAAGGTTAGCACAGGCCTGCTGCCCCTTTTACACTTGAGGCATCGCCACATATTGCGTAGCAAGAAAATGACACATCCTGTTGCGGGTGCAGTGACAGCCGTATGGAGCTATCACAGTGTTCATGTTTCTGGGTGGTGCAGCAAGTCATGGAACGGTAACGCACTGTATGCAGTGTGTTAAAGAACAACTTGGCCCTGGTCATTTGGTGGTACTGCAGTGTGATTTTTCAGGTCCACTGTATATCAGTCACACCACAACAGTGTGAAAAGGGCCTAAGGCAAAGTTGACATGTAAAATGGTGAAGCTAGGCTACAATGGTAACCAAACATTCCACAAAAAGCACAGTATGTTATACAGTCTCACATGTGTTGCATACTTGCATAACCTTGGCACAGCTCTTAGAGAATTTAAATATTGAAATGCCTTCCCCATCTTCAGTGCTTGGTTTTGGAAGTTAGCAAGGTCTTGGCAGAGTACTGGTGGTTAGAGCTCCTGGCTCACTGCAGTCATTTGACGGTGAGCCTGGAGTCCTACTGGGCAGTTCAGAAGCGGAATGGGACACTAGAAAAAGCAAGCCAGAGTGAGGACAGGTAGCTATATCTTTTGCAGCAGAGTCTGTTGTGCACTTTCCACCCGTCGGGACCAGGGCCGGGGCGAGGCATAGGCTGGAGAGGCTCCAGCCTCAGGGTGCAGTGTAGGAGGGGACACACAATTCATTCAGCTGTCATTCCTAATTGTGTATGAAGCAGAAAGAATTAAGAAAGGGGGATACATAGCAGTGACTGCAAGCCAGATAACTAGATATTAAGGTGTTTGGGAGGTTGTGGGCCCTGTGGCTCTCTTAGTCTAATAGTAATCAGTGTGTGACAGCTGTGGTGGGAGGGATGGAGGGGCACACTTTGGTGTCTCAGCCTTGGGTGCTGGAGGACCTTGTCCCTGCTCTGGTCGGGACACTTGTTGCTAGGTATACGTGGGGAGCAACAATGGCAAATTGGAGGGGTCAACTAATAAGCAGGTCATAGCTTTTAGCCTATTTTTCAGGCCAAAATGTGGGGTCAGCATATACATAAGAGGGCATACAAAAGGTGGAAGTATTACATTATTATAATATTAAATTATTGTTATTGATCAAGTTTTGTAGGGTAGTGATTGAAAGTATTGAAATGTAGCAATGAGTAAATATGACCTTTTTTGCTTTGCCAAGCAAAGGTGATTTATTTTTTCTCAAAATCAATTATTATTATTATTATTATTATTTTTTTTTTTTTTTTTTCAATACATTGAGGTCAACGGCATAAGATGCTGTAGTTGCAACAAAAACAATTTTATAAATTTCCAACTCACCCTTTGTTAAAAGTTTATGGTTTGGCATATGTTAAAGCTTGGGAATAGTGTTCTTTTTTTCTTTTTTTTTTTAATGTAAAAGTTATCGCTGTTAGGATATTGATTAGAGCTACAATAACAGCTGTATACTAAATATAGGTCTTCAATTCTCATGATCCCAAGCAGGGCGTTCATTATTAGCTGCTTATGCTCCACTGATCGTACTGAATCCTGAAAGATGATTCTGATAGTTTCTAGTTCCGCATGTCATCCAGTGATATCAGCAAAAGTAGAATCATAGTAACTAAATACCATTGTCATTCCATGACAGAATGTGTTCTCACAGAAATAAAAAACAAAAACAAAAGAGATAAAAGATGAACTATGGTATTAAAATACATTGAACAGGAACTGTAGTGAAAATAAGGTAAAATATAAAACAAATCATTATTATTATTATACAATATTCATTAAAAAAAAACTTTATCCACCACTACAGTATATCTACATCCTCCGTGACTTCATCTAAGCCACAAGGACGTAGATATACGCCTTGCAGCAGAAGCAGTGCTGTGCAGGATTGGGCTTGCACCTGTGCAAATTTCTGGCACTATCTGATGCAGCGCTAATTGGTGTACGGGAATATATGTTCCCTGAGCTAATGAGATTGATTTTTACCATTAAAAATACTTTTATTTTCTCAATTCACAGTGAAAAATACACTCTGTAGCATTATTTCAGAATCAAATATCTTCACCATACATTGTGACAGGAACATAATCTAAGTTTTGTGATAAAAGGTAAGAACAGCCAAACACAATTTGTGGTTTTTATCTACAGTAGCACTTTTTATTTTTAAGCTGCAATTGGTAAAACTGAGAAATAATGTTTTTTCTAGTTTTTTCCTTGTTTTCCCATTAAAATTCATAGAAAACTAAATTGTTCAAGGGAAAAAATGGCATACAATGAAAGCCTAGTTTGTCTTGAAAAAAACAATATACTGTATATTTCATTTCTGTGTCATAAGTAGGGATAAAGTTATTGCTGATTAAATAAGGACATAGATAAACTGTCAAAACTGCTCTGGTCCATAAGTGGGAAACAAGTTCTGGATGCAAAGTGGTTAATACATTTGCCTATTGTAAAATATTTCCTTTTCCCAATTTACATTTTGAAATTTAGCACAGGTGAAGACATCTTTAGACCTGGCACTTACATAGCTGTGGAATATTTACTTAGAGTTCTGAAGCTAGTACAAAATATACCTGTTCTCTTAGAAAACAATGGGAGGATAGTTTTACATAGCTAAACAGCCTAGGCTGAGCATCAGGTATATACAGTAGATATATATATATATATAT
Source organism: Hyperolius riggenbachi (assembly GCF_040937935.1). Classification (NCBI taxonomy): domain Eukaryota; kingdom Metazoa; phylum Chordata; class Amphibia; order Anura; family Hyperoliidae; genus Hyperolius; species Hyperolius riggenbachi. Next base: position 159,048,313 of record NC_090655.1, read on the forward strand.
ATATATATATATATATATATATATATATATATATATATTTATTTTTTATAGATATATATACAGTGGGTTGCGAAGGTTTTGGCAACCTTGTTAATTGTCATGATTTTCCTGTATAAATCGTTGGTTGTTACCATAAAAAAATGACAGTTAAATATATCATATAGGAGACAGTGAAATGATATTTGAGAAGTGAAATGAAGTTTATTGGACTTACAGATGGTGCGCAATAATTGTTTAAATACAATTAGGCAGTGCAATGATCCGCTCAGCTGGCTGCACAGGCAGACAGCTGTTTGACCATTCCTCTAGTCTGTGGGCTGCAGGTCTCTGGAAGAGAGACCTGTCTTTTCTTTGCAAGTTCCAGACCTGTTCTGCTGCTGAGGGATTTGCATACATTGGTTATGCAAATCACCTAGCTGCCTCCTTTGTAGGCTGGCAGTATAAAAAGCTATGTTTTCCCAGAGTCCTTGGCTGGTCATCCCTTCAGGGTTTGTTGAAACACTCCTAGAGTGTCAGCCATGCTATTTCTTGTCAAAGTTATCTTAGAGTAATTCTTGGGACTGCACTAGGCAGTTTCCCTAGTGCAGTTAGATTGTTATCTGTTTTGTCTGTATTGCCTCTCTTCTGCGATTGTCCTGTCGCCAACGGTAGGCGTCAGGAAATCGTTCTGTCTGTCTGGGGGTGCTAACCAGAGCAGCGGTTGCTCCTGGTAGCCCCTTCTGTTCATCTTGTTTGGATCACACTAGCCTCTAGCAGTAGTGGCTGTGGATCCTTCTGATCTGCTTTCTTGGAGTATAGCTGGAGCAGCGGTTGCTACCGGCTATCTCATCTGCCTTTCTTGCTTGGATCGCACTAGCCCATGGCGGTAGTGGCTGTGGATCCGTCTGATCTGTGTTCCTGTTCCTGTACCCGGATTGCACTCGCTGTGGCGGAAAGAGCAGTGGATCTTCCCTAGCCTGTTCCTGAACCCAGATCGCACTCGCTCTGATGGAAAGAGCAGTGGATCTCTCCTCTCTTATTCCTGTTTTCCGTTTGTCTGTCTTGTCTGATACGAACGTTTGCTGTAGGCTCGGTGAGGTCTGCACTCCACAGCGCCATCTGCCGATGGGAATTGCCCTCTGCTGGTGCATTGCACCTAGCCTGGGTTCACCCAATTATACGCTTGTGGAGGGTTTTCGCTGTGTCAGTGCGCATCTTGTGCGCTGACCGCGAAAACGATTCCGCAAACGTTACAGGCAGGTGCATAAATTTGGGCACTGTTGTCATTTTATTGATTCCAAAACCTTTAGAACTAATTGTTGGAACTCAAATTGACTTGGAAAGCTCAGTGACCCCTGACCTACATACACAGGTGATTCCAATTATGAGAACGAGTATTTAAAGAGGAACTCCAGTGAAAATAATGTAATAAAAAAAGTGCTTCATTTTTACAATAATTATTTATAAAATGATTTAGTCAGTGTTTGCCCATTGTAAAATCTTTTTAAATCCCTGATTTACATTCTGACATTTATTAAAGGGTGACATTTTTACTGTTGGCAGGTGATGTAGCTGCTGCATGGTTTTTTAGCAGTTGGAAACAGCTGTAAACAGCTATTTCTCACAATGCAGCAAGGTTCCCAGACAGGAAACTGCCAGGAGTACGTACTCAAGAGTTTCTTGTGGGAGGGGTTTCACCACAATATCAGTCATACAGCGCCCCCTGATGGTCTGTTTGTGAAAAGGAATAGATTTCTCATGTAAAAGGGGTTATCAGCTACTGATTGGGATAAAGTTCAATTCTTGGTCGGAGTTTCTGTTTAAGGGGTCAATTGTAAGTTTCCGTCCACTTTTAATTGTCTCTGAAGAGTAGCAACATGGGGGTCTCAAAACAACTCTCAAATGACCTGAAGACAAAGATTGTTCATACCGAAAGCGGTCTCAGAGATTTCGGCTGTCCATTTCCACAGTTAGGAACATATTGAGTAAAAGGAAGTACACAGGCTCCGTTCAAGTTAAGGCTCGACGTGGCAGACCATGAAAAATCTCGGATAGACAGAAGTGACGAATGGTGAGAACAGACAAAGTCCACCCACAGACCAGCACCAGAGACCTATAACATCATCTTGCTGCAGATGGAGTCACTGTGCATCATTCAACCATTCTGCGCACTTTACACAAGGAAATGCTATATGTGAGAGTGATGAAGAGGAAGCCTTTTTTTCCACCCACAGCACAAAGAGAGCTGCTTGAGGTATGCTAAAGCACATTTGGACAAGCCAGCTTCATTTTGGGATAAGGTGCAGTGGACTTATGAAACTAAAATTGAGTTATTTAGGCATTAAAAGGGGCATTATGCATGGAGGAAAAAGAAAACAGCATTCCAAGAAAAACACCTGCTACCTACCGTAAAATATGGTGGTGGTTCCATCAAGCTGTGGGGCTGTGTGGATAGTGCAGGGACTGGAAATCTTGTCAAAGTTCAGGGAAGCATGGATTCCACTCAGTATCAGCAGATTCTGGAGACCAATGTCCAGGAATCAGGGACAAAGCTGAAGCTGCGCCGGGGCTGGATCTTTCAACAAGACAACGAGCCTAAACACTGCTCAAAATCCACTAAGGCATTCATGCAGAGGAGCAAGTACAACGTTATGGAATGGTCATCTCAGTCCCCAAAACCTGTCGCTTCTGTCAGATTTCTACTACCTACTGTAAGTGACAGCAATATAGGAGAAAAGTAATTTATGGCTCATTTTACTCTGGAAAAAATGTACTTCTTATTTGTTTATGTCTGCACATATTTTAAATTTTACAATTTTTTGCCATAGGAGCACCTTTAACCACTTCACCACTGAGGGGTTTTACCCCTTGAACACCAGAGCAATTTTCACCTTTCAGCGCTCCTTCCATTCATTCGTCTATAACTTTATTATTACTTATCGCAATGAAATGAACTATATCTTGTTTTTTTCGCCACCAATTAGGCTTTCTTTAGGTGGGACATTATGCCAAGAATTATTTTATTCTAAATGTGTTTTAATGGGAAAATAGGAAAAATGTGGGAAAAAATTATTATTTTTCAGTTTTCGGCCATTATAGTTTTTAAATAATGCATGCTACTGTAATTAAAACCCATGAAATGTATTTGCCCATTTGTCCCGGTTATAAAACCGTTTAAATTATGTCCCTATCACAATGTTTGGCGCCAATATTTTATTTGGAAATAAAGGAGCATTTTTTTCAGTTTTGCATCCATCCCTAATTACAAGCCCGTAGTTTATAAAGTAACAGTGTTATACCCTCTTGACATAAATATTTAAAAAGTTCAGTCCATAAGGTAACTATTTGTTGTTGTTTTTTTATTGCATTTTTTTTTTAATTACCCAAAAAAATTAAATTGGGGAATGTGGGAGGTAATGAGTTAATTTATTGTGTAAAACTAATGTATTTGTATATGTAAAATGCTTTAGGGTGTAGTTTTACTATTTGGCCACAAGATAGCCACAGTGAGTTGGTATTCATGCGACCTGTAAGTGTCCGGAAGGACGCTTACAGGAAGCAATATGAGGCTGGGAAAATCACAATGATCGCGCTGTTTCTCATAGAAGCAGCAGATCATTGCGGGGGCTTAGATCAAGGAACGGGAATGGATTTTCCCGTTCATTGATCTCTGGGCGAGTGGGCGACGGAGTGCACGAGTGGCGGGAGCGCGCACACGAGCGGCAGGAGCGCGGACAGCGGCGGTAACGCGGGAGGTACGGATTTCTCTGTCCCTTGGTTTTTTAAGGGTGCAAAAAGGGATGGAGAAATCCGTACCGCAGGGGGTAAAGTGGTTAAGAAATATAAAACAGGAACAGAGTGACATAGGTTCATTAGAAAGGCGTGAAGCTTAAAGTGTACCTGAAGTGACATGATAAAAGACAAACACATTACTAGCATTACTAAGAAGTTATTTTAAGTCCTTTTCTGTTTGCCAGTACTGCAAGGGTTAAATAAATGCGTTATCTTTGCAAAAGAGCATGTCTAAATTTGTCAAACAGCTTGTCAAATTCAGTGTGTTTTCCTGAAAAGTAAATAGATACTAAAAACCTGGTATCTGTCAGGGGGGAAATAAAATAATAAGGTTTCAGTGTAGGAATGTTGAAAGGGCCATTATTCAGTTTAATTATGGATTCTTAATAATAGTTTTAACAGTCTGATGCAATAAAAAACAACAACAAAATTATATTTTTCAGGACAGGAAGTAATTGCAGCAAATCAAACCTGACAAATCTATACTATCACCTAGTCGAACTCCGTGTTCAACCCGTTCTCAGAGGTTTATTATAGAAGATTTCACATACAAGAGTCACAAAGTGTGAAAATAATTTTATGCACACGTCACATAAATAGGAGCTTAATTTATACTCCCAACTATTCTTCTAAAGGGACATTTTGTCTTTGAGAACAAAATTCACTCTTGTCCGTCTTTTCTCCTCGTCTCTAGTGATGTCCCGAACAGTTCACCGGCGAACGGTTCCAGGCGAACTTCGGGTGGTTTGCCTTCGCCGGCGAAGGCGAATTTTCCCGGAAGTTCGATTCACCCCATAATGCTCTATGAGGGTCAACTTTGACCCCCTACATCACAGTCAGCAGGCACATTGTAGCCAATCCGGCTACACTCAGCCCTGGAGTCCCACCCCTCCCTTATATAAGGCAGGCTCCGGCGGCCATTACACTCACTCGTGTGCCTGCACATAGACAGACTAGGGTGAGCTGCTGCAGACTTTTTCTCCTAGGGACAGATTAGGCAGGCTCTTGGCTTGTTAGCTTGCTCCTGGCTGAATCGTATTGCTTTAATAGCACCCCTCATTCAACAGCTCTTTTCAGAGCTAATCCTGTTCTTGTGATCATTTTTTTTTTCTGTGTGTCAAACTGACACTTGTGTTGCATAGACAGCATTGCTAATTCATACTGTGTGTGTGCCACTGCCAGTAGCCCAGCAGCACATTCAGTGACTACCTGTGTGTGTGACAGGGAGCTGTGCATTCAGGGCCGGCCCTAGACTTTTTGCCGCCTGAGGCAAATGTAGAAAAAAAATTGCCGCCACCGCCCCCCCCCCCCCCTCCCTCGCCTGGGTCCCCCGATCTGCGCTCCCCTCCAGCTGTAAATAGGAAGCAGCCGATGCCCGATAGTAAGAGGCACGGGCGGGGAGGACTCACCTTTTCCGCGTTCCAGCGTGCGCTCCACTGACGTCACTTCCTGCATCGCCGCCCACTGTATTGTAAGTGGACGGCGATGCAGGAAGTGATGTCAGTGGAGCGCACGCTGGAACGCGGAAAAGGTGAGTCCTCCCCGCCCGTGTCTCTTACTATCGGGCATCGACTGCTTCCTATTTACAGCTGGAGGGGAGCACAGATCGGGGGACCCAGGCGAAGGAGAGGGGGGTCCGACCCCCCTCCCCACCGCTAAATCAAATACCCCCGTCCTGCCCGCTACCCCTCCGGCTCGGCGGCCGTCCCCCCCCCCCCCGCACCCACGGACGGGCGGCCGAGTGCCGCCCCTAGAAGTTTGCCGCATGAGGCAAAAGTTTCACCCCACCTCATGAGCGGGCCAGCCCTGTGCACATTGTTTTGTTTAGTTAACCCACCTTATCACTGCATATACCTACCTTTGTGTTGAGTGAACCCACCTCACTGCATCTAACTACCTATTGTGTTGAGTGAACCCACCTCACTGCATCTAACTACCTTTAGTGTTCAGTGAACCCACCTCACTGCATCTAACTACCTATTGTGTGGAGTGAACCCACCTCACTGCATATAGCTAGCTGCTGTGTTGAGTGAACCCACCTCACTGCATCTAACTATCTATTGTGTGGAGTGAACCCACCTCACTGCATCTAACTACCTTTAGTGATCAGTGAACCAACCTCACTGCATCTAACTACCTTTAGTGTTCAGTGAACCCACCTCACTGCATATAACTAACTTTTATGTTGAGTGAACACACCTCACTGCATATACCTAGCTGTTGTGTTGAGTGAACCCACCTCACTGCATCTAACTACCTTTAGTGATCAGTGAACCAACCTCACTGCATCTAACTACCTATTGTGTGGAGTGAACCCACCTCACTGCATCTAACTACCTTTAGTGTTGAGTGAACCCACCTCACTGCATCTAACTACCTTTAGTGTTCAGTGAACCCACCTCACTGCATCTAACTACCTTTAGTGTTCAGTGAACCCACCTCACTGCATCTAACTACCTTTGTGTTGGGTGAACCCAACCTCACTGCATATACCTAGCATCCCCCCGAGATGGACAAAATGGACAAACCAGGTAGAGGAAGAGGTAGAGGCAGACCCAGAGGGAGGCCACCTGGCACCGTCAGGGCTGTGCGAGGTGGTGTTGCTGTGATTTCGTGCGGACTTGGCCCAAAGTACAGTGCTCAGAAGAAGGCACGTCCCATCACTTCCCAAAATTGTGAGGACGTGGATGAGTATTTAACACAGAACACTTCATCTCCTGCAGCCACCAGCGCTACAAAAAGCACCACATTCGCTGCATTTGACACTTCGCAGGAGTTATTTGGTGTGGAAATCACTGATTCACAGTCAATAATGCTACAACAAGATGACGGCGCTAAGCAAGTTACAACACCTCATACATCTGAGTTAGGTGGCGATAGTATGGACGTAACGTGTGAGGAGGTGGATGAAGCACCTGATGTTGGTGCAGTTGTGAAGATGTCTGAGGAAAGCGAAGCTGGGCAGGAGGATTATGATGACGATTATACGGATGCTACGTATGTTCCCAATAGAGAAGAAGACCAGGGGGACAGTTAAGAGGGGGAGCCAGAGAGGAGTAGGAGGAGACGAGTCCATGAAAGAAGCCGAGGGAGCTCGTCCTCAGAAACAGTTGGGGGCAGTGTCCGGCTCCATGTATCGCCATCGCCAGCTATGGACAGCCAGCCAACATGCCCTTCAAGGTCAGCTGCTGATGCCACCATAGTGCCATCACCCCAGGGGGGCTCAGCGGTTTGGAAATTTGGAAATTTTTTAACGTGTGTACCTCAGATCGGAGCAAAGCCATCTGTTCTCTCTGCCTCCAAAAATTGAGCTGTGGAAAGGCCAACAGTCACGTAGGCACAAGTGCCTTACAAAGGCACCTGGAGAAAAGGCACAAACAGCAATGGGAAGAACACCTGAGGAAAAGCAGCACCCAAAAGACAAGCCACCCTCCTTCTCCTCTTCCTCCTTCAGGTGCAGCATCTTCAGCCGCTTTCTTCCTTGCACCTTCACAGCCACCCTCCTCCACACCGCCTCTGCCCTTGAGCGGTTCCTGCTCCTCTGCCCACAGCAGTAGCCAGGTGTCCGTGAAGGAAGTCTTTGAGTGGAAGAAGCCAATTTCTGCCAGTCACCCTCTTGCCTGGCGTCTGACAGCTGGTGTGGCGGAACTATTAGCTTGCCAGCGATTACCATACAAGCTGGTGGAGTCACAGGCTTTCCGTAAATTTGTGGCCATTGGGACACCGCAGTGGAAGATACCAGGCCGCAATTATTTTGCCCAAAAGGCGATACCCAAATTGTACCGTGCAGTTGAGAGGCAAGTGGTGTCATCTCTTGCAAAGAGCGTTGGGTCAAGGGTCCACTTGACCATGGATGCCTGGTCTGCCAAGCACGGGCAGGGCCGCTACATTACGTACACAGCCCATTGGGTCAACCTGGTGACCGATGGCAAGCAGGGAGTACGTGGCTGCACAGCGGACCAACTTGTGACACCTCCATGGCAGGCAGGCCTCCTGCCACCTCTCCTTCTCCTCCTTCGCTGTCATCCTCCTCCTCCTCCTTGGCTGAGTGGCAGTTCAACTCTAGTGGTGCTGCCATCTCCTCCTCTCCAGCTACACAGCCCCATCTCCCCAGAGCCTACGCTGCATGCCAGGTACGACGGTGTCACACCATTTTAGACATGTCTTGCCTCAAAGCGGAGAGTCACACTGGACCAGCTCTCCTGGCTGCTCTTAACAAAGAGGTGGAGCAATGGCTGACCCTGCACCAGCTGGAGATCGGCAACATGGTGTGTGACAATGGCAGCAATCTTTTTTTCCGCTTTGAATTTAGGAAAGCTGACACATGCTGAATCTGGTCGTGCAAAGATTTGTGTCAAAGTACCCAGGCTTACAGGACGTCCTGAAGCAGGCCAGGAAGTTGTGTGGGCATTTCAGGCGGTTTTACATGGCCATGGCACGCTTTGCGGACATTCAGCGGAGAAACCACTTGCTGGTGAGACGCCTCATTTGCGATAGCCCAACTCGCTGGAATTCCACCCTGCTCATGTTCTCTCGCCTGCTAGACCAGGAGAAAGTCGTCACCCAGAACCTGTATAATTACAGTAGAAGGAAACAATCTGGGAAGATGGGGATGTTCTGCCCACCGAACTGGACACTGATGTGAAATGCATGCTGGATCATGCAGCCGTTTGTGGAGGTGACCAACCTGGTGAATCACGCCGAAGGCACCATCAGCGAATTTACCTCCTACGCTTACTTCCTGGAGCGTGCCGTGCGTAGAGTGGTGGATGAAGCTGTGGAGGAGCGTGAACAGGAACAGTTACGGCAGGAGGAGTCGTGGGAGCGATTTTCATCCAAACCAGATGTTTACTCGACACCTGCGGCAGCACAGAGGGGGAGGAGGAGGAAGAAGAGGAGTCGTGTGGGGAAGGAGAGGAGTCAGACTCAGATGAGGATGAGGAAGGTGTTTCTGTGGAGGAGGAAGAGGCGGTGGCAGAAGAACAACAGCATCAGCCGTCAGAGGGGGCTTGTGCTGCTCCACGTTCCCGTGGTATTGTTCGTGGCTGGGGGGTGGAAGAGGAGTTGCGTGACGTCACTCAGGAAGAGCAAGAGGAGATGGAGAGTACATCTGGATCCGACTTTGTGCAGATGGCCTCTTTCATGTTGTCCAGCCTGTTGAGGGACCCCCGTATCAAAAAACTCAAGGGGAATGACCTGTACTGGGTGGCCACGCTACTAGACCCTTGGTACAGGCACAAAGTGGCAGACCTGTTACCAACTCAACACAAGGCAGAAAGGATGCAGCACTTGCAGAACAAGCTGGCAATGATGCTTTACAATGCGTTTAAGGGTGAAGTGACAGTACAATGCAATAAAGGTACCACTGGCAGTAATCCTCCTCCTCCCAAGTCCATGCAGGCAAGGACAGGATGCTCCAGCGATCTCGGGGTGATGTCGGACATGGGGACATTTTCTTTAGTCCAACGCCTCGCCGTAGCCCTTCCAGATCCACCCTCCACCAATGCCTGGACCAGCAGGTAGCCGACTACCTGGCCTTAACTGTGGATGTAGACACTGCGAGCAGCGACGATGAACCCTTGGTCTACTGGGTGCGGCTTGACCTGTGGCCAGAGCTGTCCCAATTTGCCATACAACTTCTCTCTTGCCCTGCCGCAAGCGTCCTGTCAGAAAGGACCTTCAGTGCAGCTGGAGGCATTGTCACTGAGAAGAGAAGTTGCTTAAGTCACAACAGTGTTCAGTTACTACTACACAAATAATTGAATGTGTGCATTAAACACCAAGTGAACACCTGACAACAGTGTTCAGTACCTCACCTTTATCAAAATGAATGAGGTATGGATCCCGGAGGACTACTGCACGACCGAAGACTAAGTCAGTCCCAACACACAGCATCTCTGCCTGCAGGCCGCTTGACTGCCTTCTCCGCCACCACCAACAGGGTCCAGGACTCTAGGCGGATTCCTGAATTTTTAAGGCTGCTGCTAGCAGCGGCCGCTATACTAATTTTTATGGTGCGTGTACATGCCTGCCTAATTTTTATGGCTTCACTGTGGGTGGCAGCAACAAAAAAAACAAAAGGCATGTACATGTGCCCATCCCCCTTCGTGATCATTACCTTGCCGCGGTGAAGGGGCTTGCGTATCACAATGAAGCAATGACCGCCGGCTCTATGAGTGTCTCCAGTGGGGGTGGCACACCAAAGATAATAAGGTTGTTGCTTCATTGTGGTCAAACCAAATTTGATCAGCTGGACAGTCACTGTTCTGTCATTCAGCTACATCAGCCGGGCGACCATATGGGCTGTAAAGCCACCATCACCTGCACTCTCGTCATGGTGCGCACCAGTCCAGCATGGCCGTCACTACACAAACGGCTGTTTGCAGTCACTGCATACCTTTCACTGCATCTGTGACTGCACATTGTATTATACCTGGCAGTCAGTGCATACCTTGCACTTGAATGGATGGCAGACTTGCCCTCCATAGCTGATTCTCGTGAAAGGCAAGTGGTGTCATCTTTGTCCACCATAACAGATTCTCGTTAAAGGATTTAAAGTGAATTTGTTTCAAAAACAGCAGGTCCTCCCGTATTGTTATTTTTGGTCACTACCTCGGGACGGGCATGCCATGCCTGCTGCCTTCCTTGCCTGGATGTGTGGTGGTAGCCGTTTCTTAGGCTACAACTCCGGAACGGAATAGAAACCGGATTCCCCGGCCATTACCCGTGGTCAGTCACCATGGTACTGAGTAACTAGTACCATCGAAAGTTTCACACACTTGAAGGAATGGCAGACTTGCCCTCCATAAAACATTCTTGGCAAATGCCTTCGACTTGGTTTGTCTTCCGCTGGGTCAAGGGTCCATCTGACCACAGATGCCTGGTCTGCAAAGCACGGTCAGGGCAGGTACAGCATGGGTCTCAGCAGGCTCCCACTTGGGACCGGAATCGAACCTTGATTCCCCGGCCATTACCCGTGGTGACAATGGCAGACTTGCCCTCCATAACAGATTCTCGTTAAAGGATTTAAAGTTAATTCATTTCAAAAACAGCAGGGCCTCGACAGTCCTCCCGTATTGTTATTTTTGGTCACTACCTCAGGGCGGGCATGCCATGCCGGCTGCCTTCCTTGCCTGGATGTGTGGTGGTAGCCATTTGTTAGGCTACAACTTCAGACCGGAATCACACCAGGAAGGGTTCCCCCGCCATTACCCTTGGTCACAATGGCAGACTTGCCCTCCATAATAGATTCTCGTTGCAGGTACTGAACAGCAAGTAGAAAATGTAATGTAAAAAAAACAGATATAAGCTTTAACAATGGCAGAGAAAGAACCATCGAAAGTTGATAAGGCAGACAGGCATTACCTAACCAGACATCACTGAGTGAGGAAGAGCAATCTCGCCATGGTGCGCACTGCGCAGTAGTCCACCACGGCCGTCACAACACAGACAGCTGTTTGCGGTGCATTACACAGTGAGTTTGGTGTGTCAGTGTGAAGCAGTACACTAATTACACTTCCTGATTGATGTATACACATGCAAGATGTTTGAAAGCACTTTAGGCCTGCAATGTAGCATTCAATGTGATTTCTGCCCTTAAAACGCTGCTTTGCATCAAATCCAGATTTTTCCCCGGGACTTTTGGCATGTATCCCACTCCGCTACCTGGGGGTCCAGGTGTTAGACCCCTTGAAAAATGTTTTCCATCACCTTTCTGGCCAGCATAAGTGTTTCTAGTTTTCCAAGTTCGCCTCCCCATTGAAGTCTATTGCGGTTCGCAAACTTTTCCGCGAACCGAACCTTCCGTGGAAGTTCGCAAACCGAAAATCAGAGGTTCGCAACATCTCTACTCGTCTCATCCATTTTTTAGGTTTGCTTTACAAACCAATACGAATGTATACATTTTTCTACTGAAAAGATAATTTTTACTGCACTAAACTACATGTCCATCCTTCTGGATTACTGTCTTTCCTATTTTGAAATGCTTCTATTAAGTGAAGAATATTGATAATATAAATGACCACTGGGGATCGGCGGGCAGCATTGCATACATGTTTAAGCATTCCCGCTGGTGTAGGAACATTAACGCATACATTTTTACGCGTTAGTGATGCAACGCGTAAAAATGTATGCATTGCACCACTAACGCGTAAAATGTATGCGTTAATGTTCCTGCACCCCGAGGTTGGCAAAAACAAAATTAGCTGGCGACGGGGGACTGGAGCAGCAGTGAGTGACTACGAGGGCACAGGATGATTGCATGGGGCTAGTAGAAGCCCCAGGTAAGTGAAACTCTTTTTTTTTGCCTGACGATTCCTTTAACATTTTGACGCTGAATGATATCTCTCTTTAACATCTTAGAAACTTGAGAGTTTTTTTGTTAAGTGACACATTTTCTTGTGTCCATTATTAGCGTTAAAGAGAACCTGTACTGAGTAAAAATATTTAAAATAAACACATGAGGTAACTTCAAATGAACATTATGTCCTAACCTCACCGTCAGTTCCTCTCAGAAGCTCACCATTTTCTTCTTACAGTGATCCCTTCCAGTTCTGACAACATTTTGTCAGAACTGAAATATATCAGTTGTTGCCAGTTATTTATCAGTTGCTGTCAGTTACAGCTGAGAGGAGAACTGATGTGTCCATGTTTCCCTATGGCTCAAGTGGGCGATATTACAGTTTAACAGTGTGCTGACCAGGAAGCTGTTATGGGGTAATAGCCATTTTCAAAATGGAGGACGGAGAATTCTATTGATCACAGTGGACAAACAGGATGCAGGAGAGGAAAAATAGATTGAGGAGTAGACTGCGCGGGAGGCAAGTATGACTTGTGTATGTTTATTTTGACTTTTCATTTTCAGTATAGGTTTTCTTTAAGCTCAAATTTCGCATTATCATAATTTCACATCGAAATTCCCAAATCGGTTGCAAAATCATTCTGCAAAATTTCTGGCAAACCCGAATAACTGTAATTATATTTTGTAATTTTGCGATAACACATAATTAACTGTAATTATATCAGGGTTGCTCGTGAACTACGCCAGTGCAAATCTACGCGTCGTAGTCCGCAACTACGCATCATAGTTCATAGACAAAGTTTAAAAACTTCACGTACATATTTCCGCGTAGTCGTAGTACCGCTATTCGAAGCTTCGCCCGCTACGCGTAGTTGGCGTATGTATTGCGAAGTCAACTACGCGTGCGGTAACTGCTTCTATATGAATCGTTGCGCATGCGCAGAAATATCATTGCCTTTCTATACATATACAATTCCGCATTGGAAGGTGGAATGTACGCATATATTAGTTCACCCATGTGCATATTTAGAGGATTATTGCGGAAATGATTCTGCATAAGGGCATAAGCGTCTGCAAACACTACGCTTCGCACTTCGCAAAGCTTCCATATTTTAACACGTAGTTTACGAAATGCAAATGTAGCGAAGTTTCTGATTTCGAGACCATAGTTTGTGCAGCATAATTGCATACAACTACAAAGTTGGCTGACTACGACCATCCCTGAATTATATTTTGTAATTTTGCGATAACACATAATTACGCAAAAATGTGAAATTTGATTTTGTGGGAACAAGGCACATTTTTTTAAATCATTTTTTTTAAAGAATTCAAAGAAAACTGATTTTTAAACTCAGTAAAATGACATTTTGCACTTTAATATATTCAGAGTTCAGATTTTTGCATATACATTTTACACATTTTAAAGCAAACTTGAGATCCAACACCGAGACTCTCTGAAAGTTCACAAACATGCTCCCGTCCATGAACAAGCATGACTGCACTGGCTGATGCAGGATAAAGGTGGAAAAGCGGAGTATGAGTGGATCTGTCTGTGCTACTGTGCAGTGTGCAAGAGGCGCAAGGCACCCTGCGTCTGTACATTGCGGCCATGATCATTCATGGATGGGAACTTCCAGAGGGTTCCAGTGCTGCTGGATTAGTCGTTATGTTTTTATCAAGGGTTAGCTTCAATTCCTATCACATTCACTTGCTGGATACAGACATCTAACAAATAACTGCCTGGGAGAAACTGTCCAAGATAATTTGACATCATGATAATGCCATTTCATAAAGCATTGATTATTCTATTTCTCTGTTAACATGGCACACTTTTATAAAATGAGACAGATTTCTCTTAAAGGATATCCAAGGTTAAAGAAAAAAAAGCACCACTAAAGTATAAACATACATCTAGAACAGTGTCTCCGCTGCTCCCCCATACATTTATTTTTTCACCATCTGTCCCATACTAGGCCCGGACCACAAGTGGTCGGCCAGATATTCTAGCTCTCGCGCATGCACAGTTGGCTTCTGGTCACCGCTCTAGCCATGCTCCTGGTGGAGCTGTACAGAACATCCAGCAATTAGTGTTGGGCGAACAGTGTTCGCCACTGTTCGGGTTCTGCAGAACATCACCCTGTTCGGGTGATGTTCGAGTTCGGCCGAACACCTGGTGGTGTTCGGCCAAACTGTTCGGGGTTCGCCCGAACTGCAGAATGCATGGCCGAACATGGCCGAACAGGGCCCCTGTTCGGCCGAACAGGGCCCTGTTCGGCCGAATACTGCCCCCCTATGCCCCCTATGGGGTCGCAGGCATAAGGGGGGAGCATGCCCCGATCGCGGGGGGGGGTCGGAAATTCCCCCCACCCCCTCCGCTAGCGCTCCCCCCTCTGCCCGCTTTCCCATACAAAAAGTTTTAAACAAGTTCAATAGTACCTGGCTGGTGGCACTGGCTGGCAGTGGAGTGAGGAGGAGTCCGAGTAGCAGAGTGACGTTGAGGCCGGGCAGCGGGCGGTTCAGCGCTAGTACCCTTGTGGTACTTCCGCCCTTTCTCTGACCTCACGTCCTCTGCATACGAGGGTACGCATCACGCGTACCCTCGTATGCGTCATCACGCAGAGGACGTGAGGTCAGAGAAAGGGCGGAAGTACCACAAGGGTACTAGCGCTGAACCGCCCGCTGCCCGGCCTCAACGTCACTCTGCTACTCGGACTCCTCCTCCTCCTCACTCCACTGCCAGCCAGTGCCACCAGCCAGGTACTATTGAACTTGTTTCAAACTTTTTGTATGGAGAAGCGGGCAGAGGGGGGAGCGCTAGCGGAGGGGGTGGGGGGAATTTCCGACCCCCCCCCGCGACCGGGGCATGCTCCCCCCTTATGCCTGCGACCCCATAGGGCCCCCAAAATGGGCATGTTCGGGGGTCCCATTGACTCCCATTGAGTTCGGCGTTCGGGCCGAACATGCCGAACATCTGGCCCATGTTCGGCCTGTTCGGCCCGAACCCGAACATCCAGGTGTTCGCCCAACAATTATAAGTGTGTCTGAAAAGATGTGTTATTTGAGAGTATATTTTGAGCTTTCCAGGCTTGAAGCATGACAGAAAAGCTGTGGGAGAAAGTTCCAAAGAAGAGATGATGCTCTTGAAGAGTCCAGGATGTGGGTGTGAGAGAATGTGACCAGGTTGAATGACAAGAGGGTCTCATGGGTGGTATGGTATCTAGAGATTAATGAGGAAAAGTATGGAAGTAACAACTTGTGTAGAGCTTTGTATGATCGGGTTAGGAGTTTGAACTGGATCCTTTGGGTAATTGCCAGCCAGTGGAAAGATTAGGAGAGAGGATCAGAAAGATAGTTAGATGAGATGGACAGCACAGTTCAGTAGGGACTGGAAAGGTGCAAGTATGTCTTTTGGTAGACCACACATTACTGTGTTGTAGCTGTCAAGGCAGGATATGATTAGAGCATGTACAAGCTATAAAACTTTTTGAAGAAAGTGGTAGCAGGTGGTTATTAATGTGTAAAATGGGGTTTTAGAGCTAAGGGTCCAGGGTTAGCCCAGATAGTGAGATTTAAGGCAGTCATACACTGGTCAATTACCACCAGATTGACCAACAGATTAAATCTGATCTGCGAGGGATCTAATGGCTGCCCAAACACTGCACACAGATTTTGAATTGATTTCAGCATGAAATCGATTCACAATCTGTGGAGCTGCCGCTGCCATCTGCCTCTCTGCCCCTGCTCCCCCCACCAGCAGCAATACATCACCTGTCCACTGGCGCAAGTCCCTAGGTCTGTGCTGACACTTTCTCCTGCAGGCCTTCTTCATCTTCACTTCCTGTCCCATCCTGTGAGAAGGGGAAGTTAAAACAATAGAGCACCCTCTACTGTTTGAACTTCCTCTGGTGATGAAGAATGCCAGCCAGAGAGAGGGACAGCATGGACCAGTTGAACAGGGGAGATTATTGCTGCATCAGTCATCGCCCAATCGAACACTGCTAACGACGCGCTCCCAACTCGCCGGCGATCGAGCAAAATGTTATGCCTGGACAGGTCGATGGAATCTAACGATTTCTGTTGGAAATCAGTAGATCGGTGCATAATTGATTTCACAACAGATGGAGATCACAGTGATCAAATCTGTTGTCTATCGGCGGGAAATCGAGTAAATGTATGGGCACCATTAGGAGCTGAGATTACTGGGGTGTTATTTAACAGGTGGGGGAGCAGATGGAAAATTTGGAAATAGAACACTCTCTATTTTGTTTACCTTAGGTTTAATAAAACAGGATTACATGAATGTAGAGGCAGTAGATAGGCAGTCAGGGACTGATGATGATAATTAAGAGAGGGCAGAAGCAGAGAAATAGATTTGGGTGTCATCAGCATAGATATGATACTGAAAACCAAAACATCTTTTTAAATGCCCCAGTGTGAGAATCCGCTCAGCTGCCTGCGCAGGCAGGCAGCCTTTTGACCATTGTTTAGGTTTGCTTGCTGCAGGACTCTGGAAAGGAGACCTTCTGTCAGTGGTGCAGCTTGTGTTGCTGAGGGATTTGCATACATTAGTCATGCAAATCCGTTACCTGTCTTCTTTTGATGACTGGCACTATAAAAGCATTCTGCTCCCAGAATGCTTGGCTGGACATTTCCCTTCCATGGTCTGTTCCTGATGGACACTGCTGGAGTGTCAGCCATTGCTATCTAGTATAGTTAATTCCTGGGGGTTGCTTTAGGCCCCCCTGCTAGTCCAGTCAGGTTGTATTATCTGTTTTGCCTGTTCTGTCTGTCTTGTGTTTGGATCGCACAAGCCCTAGCGTTAGCGGCTGTGGATCCTTCTGATTGAATCTGGAGTGTAGGTTGGAACAGCGGTTGTTTCTGCCTACCTCATCCGTTCTGTCTGCCGTGTGTTGGGATCGCACTTGCCCTAGCGCTAGTGCTGGGGATCCTTCTGTTCTGTCTTCTGGGATCGCGCTAGCCACTTTTCGCTAGCGCTGGGGATCCTTCTGTTCTGTCTCCTGGGATCGCGCTAGCTACTTTTCGCTAGCGCTGGGGATCCTTCTGTTCTGTCTCCTGGGATCGCGCTAGCTACTTTTCGCTAGCGCTGGGGATCCTTCTGTTCTGTCTTCTGGGATCGCGCTAGCCACTTTTCGCTAGCGCTAGGGATCCTTCTGTTCTACTACTCTGTACCTGGATCGCGCTAGCCACTTTTCGCTAGTGCTGTGGATCCTATCTCTTGCTTGTCCCTGTTTTCGTGTGTCTGTCTTGTCTGATTCGAAACGCTTGCTGTAGGCTCGGTGAGGTAACCGTTAAGCAAGCGCTCGCGCTCTCTGTTTCGTGTTTGTCTGTCGTTGGTTAGTTAGGCGTGCTTGTCTCTGTTGTGCGTAACACGCGGAGACCGCGCACGAACGCGTGCACTGTTGCGAATGAGTGCGGTGTTTGCGTTCAGCTAGCATTTGTTATTTTCTTTATCTTTCTCTTTGTATGATTTGCTGTGCCTTTGCTACCCTTGTGCTCTGTCCTGCTCAGTCTTGTGTCGCTATTGGCAATCGCCATTCTTGCGATTGCGTTTCCTACTTCGTTTCCGCCGTTGTGTGTTCGCCGTCGCTGGGTGGCGATTAATTTGGTGGGCACACATTGGTTCTGTCCTTTTGCTCTGTTCCCTGTGGGCTATCCAGCCCTGCCTGATTGTACCTTGTCCCGGATCTGTACAATTCCCATTTGGCATCTGTGGCTGTGCAGCGGCTGTGTTCGCCTGCACTCCACAGCGCCATCTGCCGGTGGGAATTGCCCTCTGCGGGTGCATAGCACCTAGCCTGGGTGTCCGCAATAATACGCTTGTGGAGGAAATCCGCCGCGTCAGCGCACGTCTGGTGCGCTGACCACGGAGACGATTCCACAATCGTTACACCCAGGAGCTACATTGCCATATTGGAAAACTAAAACTTTGCCTAAACATCTCATTAAATGATGTCTTATTAAACATTATACAAGGCACACAGCAATAAAGAAAAAAATCCCCTGTACACTGTGGTAAACAATAAAAACAAAAAAACGTTGTAAAGTACTAAACAGCAATACTTTTTATCATTAAACCCATTTAGTAGGATATAAAAAGTCATGCATGTCAACAAAAAAGGATTTAATCAGAGCTCCTATTATGGATCAGAAACCCAGTAAAAAATTTATAAAAAGTAAGGCTCTGCATTCAGAATAGACATCAAGAAGATTTTTAAAGAAAAAACAAAGTCAAACAATTTTTTTAAGCAAAAAAAAAAAAAAAAAGTAAGACAAAATGAAAATCAGTAGTTATCTATTAGAAACCCAAAGCTACTTTAACCTTGAGAAGTGAGTGGAAAAAGCTGAATTAAGTCAATAAGAAAAATATGTGTCCAGGGATGAGCAGAAAACTACGCCAGTGCGAATTTAAGCATCGTAGTTTGCATCTACGCATTGTAGTTCGTAGGTGAAGTTTCAAAACTACGCTTACGAAGTTACGCGTAGCGAAGTACCGGTACGCGTAGCTTACGCCTACTATGCATAGTTAACATGTGTATTGCGTAGTGAACTACGAATGTGTTATTCGCGTCTATTTTTCCGTGTGCGATTGTATGCTTATAAATGTACGCATTAGAAAGGGGAATGTACACATAGAAGAGTTTACAGAGGAATTAATGCGTAAAAGTTTCTGCATACGGGCATAAGCATCCGCATACACTACGCTTCGCACTACGGGTAACTGCGTATTTTAATGCGTAGTCTACAAAATGCATACAAAGCGAATATTTGATTTCAAAGCCGTAGTTTGGCGAAGCGTAATTGCATAAAACTACGCGTAGTTCCAGCGTAGCGAAGTTGGCTGACTACGACCATCCCTGTATGTGTCTCAGCTCTTAGAATTACAATAAACAACCTAAATCAATGTGTTTTGAAGGAATGATTTAATGTCTTAATATTCATCTTCTGAGTCATGGTTAAGAGTCAACACTGGCTCAAATTGATACAGTCTTTAGTGAATTGCTAGAATGAGCTCCACAAAAAAATTGTATTTCCTTTCAAAAGAGCTGTTTCATTCTCTCTTTTTTCCTCTCTCTATCTTGCTGATAAAGCTCATCCAATACACAATCTCAGCCGCCACATGATACAACATCAATGTTGTCTCTGTGACTGACATAAAATCCATCTCATTATATTAAAGTATTCTGTTATGCCACTTCATGTTCAAGTATCTCATTGTAGCTTGTGCTAATGGCCAGCAATTGTGATTTCAGAAACTGATATTTGTTCAGGGCCGATGTACAATAAACAAGAATCCTTTTCAATTTCAGTCCTGAGGAAACAGCATGGGTGCCATGAAGCATATTACCTATCTGTACAGTACATGAGTTTATAGATGCCTCTAGGTAGATAAGCTCATTTTAATTTACTGCACTGTGGGATCTTGTTGGATTATATTGCATTGCATTGGGGGTTATTTACTACAGAAAATGTACATGGAATAGCAGTGATGTTATGTTGTGATTATTTCAGATATCTAATTAAGGGAATTAAAAGAAAATGTCATATTATCTTTGCACATGATGATGATGTTGGACATGAGCTTCATCATGGCTTTTTACTGAACATCACCAGTGTAATCAAACCATTACATTTCAAATTTGCTTCAATTTCGCAAAACATAGAGCCAACACCTTGAAACCTATCCAGTTTCTTTATCTGGGCAGATATCTCAGAAGCATATTTTCAATTGCCTCTCATATGTCACTCATAGGACTCGCTGTCACACACAGAGATATAAAGGTTCTGATGGCTGTAGCACTAAGCCCCGATGAAGAGTCTCAAAATGTTGGCAATATATTTTGAGGAATTAAAGTGATTTTGAAATGTGGTGGTTTGATTAAAAACTATTTGTATTGACATAAAGGGGTGTTGTCATTCTCCTTTACAAATCTTGAGCACTTCACATATGGGTTTTTAGCTACACCATAAGGAATGTGGGTTATTTGTTTTGCCAACTCATGCAAAGGATCTGGGCTGTCCTATTTTGTATTTAAAACCTGAAAATGCAAGTTTAACATTTTTATTATCTCAGCTGAAAAACACAGTCTTAACTTTTTTGCTCCAATCTTGATTTTTTGACTTTTGTATATATTCCTCATTGCTACCAAGGAGAAGGAGATGGCCGTGCGGTGCTGCTGTGGGAGGGTGTCCCGTTTGAAGGTGGTGAGTTGCTTCTTCCACTTGCCACTCTGTACAGTGAGGGAACTAACTATCCGCTAAACTGGGCTGGGTTCATCTAGCTATTGATATAGGAGGGGGCCACATCTGTCTACCTATAGGGAGTCACATCTGACTATAAGGGAAAATGGGAGCACATCTGACTACCTATAGGGGGCGTATCTGACTACAAGGTAGAAGGAGGACATTTGACTACCTAAGGGGGCTCATCTGACTATAGGGGAAAAGCAAGCACACTATTGTTATCTTTCTGGGTTCATGACGGTGTGACGTAGGCAGTGTCCCAGAAAACATGTAGAGTAGAGACAAATTCTATCAGCACACCAGTCTCTTTCTATAACCAAAAAAAGACCAATAATTGTTTTGGGAGCCTCGTAGGGTTTTCCTTTCTCAAGGCTTGTGGTTAACAGTGCAATGACAAAAACAATGTTTTTTTAATCTAACACTAATTAACTATACCTTACCCCCCCCCAAGTGACTCATCATGTCATAACTCCCACCATAATCAGCTATAAAAAACACCGTATTTATTCATAAGCGTCAACAACATAGCTCTGTAAAATTTAAAGCTATAGACTATATAGCTATAGCTATACCATATATACCAGCGAGTCTGGTTGTAAGCCTGGCTTCTGTGGCATATAGAGATAATTTGCATATTTAGTAGCGGTGCATTGTGGGTAACAGCAGATGTTCACTTAAATCGAAATGATCACAAATTCTTTCTGTTTTAAGAAGTCAAACCATTCTAAGCATTGCTTTTTAGTAGAAGGGCTTTTCGGTCTCTTTAATCCCCTATACTTTCCTTGTGGTTTTGGGTTACCCTGAACTGTTTGGTTAACCTCCGTAGACTTCAATGGGCGGACGAATTTCACAAACTACAAAGACAGTTTATATTCTGGCAAAAGTGATGGAAAACTAGTTTCAAAGGCTCTAACACTTGGACAGGGGCATGGTGAAGGGGGATCCATGCCAAAAGTCCCACCAAAAATTACGGAGTTGATGCAGAGTTGGGTTTAAATCCCTAAACGGCAGAAATCTCAGTACATTGTCACATTTGAGGAGAAGGGCTGCTTTAAAATGTCCAGAGTGGTAATGTAAGGGTTATATCCCCCTTCACACTCACAGACACAATGCTGCGTTTACTGAGATTGAGTGCTAACAGGTCTGTAAGGCCCTTAGGTGTAGACATGGCCTGAACGGTTTGCCAGAGAACTTGTTCACGCAAACTTAGCTGGTTCGAGTTTGTGGTGAACCGCGAACACTTAGCAAGTTTGACCAGCCCCCTATACTACATCATTAGGCTAAACTTTGACCCTCTAGTCTACATCACAGTCAGCAGACACATAGCAGCCAAACCGGCTGCACTCCCTCCTGGAGCCCCCCCTTATAAAAGGCAGCAGCTTCGGCCATGTTCTCACTTTGTGTGCTGTTGTATTAGTGAGAGAAGGGAGGGACATTGGAGAGATAGGGAAAGCCATAGGAGGTCTGTTAGCTTGCTCCTTGCTGATATTTGTTGATGAAAAGCACCCCCAAAACAGCTCTTTTGAGAGCTAATGCTCTTCTGATGTGTTTTTTTTTTTTTTGTGTTTGTGCCACTGACACTGCATATACAGCCCTGTCTGTCGCAGCTGGCCCTTGCTAATTGCTGTACTGTGCCAGGCCCAGCACATTCAGTGCATACCTTTCACTGCCTCTGTGTGACTGCACTTTGTATTATACAACAACACCACAAGGCAGTCAGTGCACCTATGTGACTGCACAATTGTATTATAGCAGCAGTCACTGCATACCTTTTCCCTGCACCTGTGTGACTGCACAATTGTATTATAGCAGCAGTCAGTGCATACCTTTTCCCTGCACCTGTGTGTCTGCACAATTGTATTATAGCAGCGGTCAGTGCATACCTTTTCACTGCTCCTGTGTAACTGCACATTGTATTATACCATCAGCAGTCATGTCAAAAAGTGTTCAGTACTTCACCTTTATCAAAATGAATGAGGCATGGATTCCAAAAGGCTACTGCCTGCCCCAAGACTAAGTCAGTACCCACACAGCATCTCTGCCTGCAGGCCACTTGACAGCCTTCTCTGCCACCAACAACAGGGTCCAGGTCTCAGGGTCGATTCCTGAATTTTTATGCCCGCTGGCAGCAACCAAACCAAATAATTTTTCTGGTGCGTGTACATGCCTAATTTTTCTGGCTGCACTGTGGCTGCAACAACAAAACAAAAAGGCATGTACATGTGTCAATTCCCCTTTGTGATAGTTACCTTACTGCGGTAAAGGGGGTTGCGTATTACAATGAAGCAATGACCGGCTATATGAGTGTGTTGGGGGGCACACCTGATCCAAGATAATAAGGCCGTTGCTTCATTGTGGACAGTTGTTCTGTCATTGAGCTACCTCAGCCCAACCATATGGGCTTGAAAACCGACATCGCCTGCACTCTCACCATGGTGCGCACCAGTCCAGCACGGCCATCACTACACAAACAGCTGTTTGCGGTGCATTACACAGTGAGTTTGGTCTGTCATTGTGAGGCAGTACACTTCTTACACTAACTGCTGACCCAAGTATACACATGCAAGATGTTTTCAAGCACTTTAGGCCTCCAATTTAACAATGCAATGTGATTTCTGCCTTTTAGGGATTATAACCCTGCTGTGCGTCAAATCCGTAATTTTCCCGGAGACATTTGGTGTGTATGCCACTCTTCCATACCCCCCTCCAGGTGTTAGACCCCTTGAAACATCTTTTCCATCACTTTTGTGGCCAGAAAGAGTGTTTGTAGTTTTTCAAGTTCGCCTGCCCATTGAAGTCTATTGCGGTTCGAAAAGTTCGCAGGTTCGCAAACATTTTCGGAAGTTCGAGTTCGCGAACTGAAAATCTGAGGTTCAAGCCATCTCTACTTAGGTGTGTGGGCGCTGCATTCATGCTCAACTGAGGCAGACTGGCTCAGTGTATAGCTTAATTTTTATTTTTTTCTTGGGCCTGTTTGTGAAAGTTATTGATAAAAAAAATATTTTGACAGTTATTTATGTTACGTATAGATTTGTTATTTATAACAAAATAAAAAAATACAAATGTATTTATAAAAAATACATTTAAAGGTAATATTTATATAATTTCAATGATTATTTTTTTTTAAAAAAATTTAAGTCAGCAGGTGTCAGGCTGGCAGCAGGCCTGCCTGTCATTCGTGGTGGGGTTGATTTGGTGATGTCACTCAACTCCAATGCAGAGTCACGCAATGGAGGCTTGCCGCCAGTTGCCATTGGTGTTCAGTGGGTGGCAGGCTGGCAGCAGGCCTGCCTGCCATTCATGGTGGTGGTGGTGGTACCAATTCCACTGCAGAGCCACGCAGTGGAGGCTTGCAAGCAATGAAATGAAGGCTACCTCAAACTCCATCGTGGTGTCTGAAGAACCAGGAATGAGAAGGGAGGGTGGTGTGCGTGAACTTGCACCCTCTTTTTTTAGTTTACCTTGTTTGACAAAGTTATTTTTTTAAAAATATACTTGCATATATAACATATTTGTGTTTTTGACACAAACCTTGATCTGGAGTGTTAGATGGATAGAGATGGCCCGAATAGTTCGGCAGTGAGCAGTATTCTGCAAAGATCAGGTATTCATGCTTGCTGCTCGTGGCATAGTGCTATTCGACCTGCCCCCATACAACATCATTGGGCTATACTTTGACCCCTTACATAAGCATCAGCAGGCACATGAGAATACTCACAATGGTGGGTTACACAAGGGGCAACCGACCACTTCAGGCAGGTGGAGTTACACAACCCCGACTTCACTCGGGTACACCAGAGATCCTGGAGGTGGTCGCTCTACTAAAAAATTGCATGCACTCTGAACACCCTTGTAGTAGTCAGATTCCACTCGGGGTCAGGTGTAAGGAACTCCCCTCACTGGGGGGGGAGGGGGGGGCTGAGACACAGAAAAGGGGGAAGAGGCGCCTGATGGGTATAAAATACTCTAAAAGCAATTAAAATTAAACAAAAATTAGGTGACGACAAATTCACATAATACGAATTGTTTAAAAGTATAAAGCACAGGCAACACATTTTGTGGGAACTCGCCCACTTCATCGGGCCAAATAAAGTGCCGCTGCAGACTGATAACCACATTCAAGCCACCCTGAATGCAGCTATTAGTTCCCACGAAATGTGTTGCCTGTGCTTTATACTATTAAACAATTCATCTTATGTGAATTTGTTGTCTTTGAGGTAATTTGATTTTGATTTTAATTGCTTTTAGTGTATTTTATACCCATTGGGATTCTCCTTCCCCCTTTTCTCTGCCAAAAGAAACTGAGTCATGGGAAGTCCAACACCCAACTAGGGACAACTGTTTTGCAAAGGCACCTGATCGCAAAACACAAACACCAATGGTATGCACACATTAATAAACAGCATGGAAGACCCCATTTGAAGAAGGATGGATGCCAAAATAGCCAGCTCCTCTTCCTCACGGAGGTCACAAAAGGTCTCCTCCTCCCCCAGCCCCTCAGTAACACTGTTCTGTCTGTGGCGTATCACACAGACAGAGCTATGCAATAGTGCAAACACAACACAGTGGTAACAGAGGCCATGCTGCAGTGGTAGTAGTCTGCTGCTCGTGTAATGTGGGCTGTGGCACACAATTCTATCACACTAGAAGGGGCCACACCTTTGCATCAGTGACAGTGTTCTGTCTGTGGAGTATTACACAGTCACAGAGCTGTGCAATAGTGCAAACACAATACTGTGATAACAGAGGCCCTGGAGCTCCACTATGCTAACTAATTATGCAACCATGCAGCCACGCAGCCACGCAAGATTGGGCGGTAACAGGTCTGTAAGTCCCTAAGCTGTGCCGGTGCTGCATGCACGCTCAACTGAATGGACCAGCTTGGGCGTTGTTATTTATTTAAAAAAATATATATATATTTTTTAAATGTCAATGTCATTTTAAAAAAAAATTATAATTAAGTTAGTGCATTATGCTCAAGTAAACGAACCAGCATGGTGCCCTGTCATGATGTCACATGTACCAGAGGCCTGGATGGGATGAGAAGTTAATTATAGAACTTTATGATGGTAGCAAGCAGACTGGCTCACTAAACAACCTATTATTTTCTTTTATTTTTCTTAAAGAGACTCCGTAACAAAAATTGCATCCTGTTTTTTATCATCCTGCAAGTTCCAAAAGCTATTCTAATGTATTCTGGCTTACTGCAGCACTTTCTACTATCACAGTCTCTGTAATAAATTAATGTATCTTTCCCCTGTCAGACTTGTCGGCCTGTGTCTGGAAGGCTGCCAAGTTCTTCAGTGTTGTGGTTCTGCTATGAACTCCCCCTTTCAGGCCCCTCTCTGCACACTGCCTGTGTGATATTTAGATTAGTGCAGCTTCTCTCTGCTCTCTTATCTTTTACAAGCTGGATAAATCTCCTCTGAGCTGGCTGGGCTTTCACATACTGAGGAAATTCAGACAAGGGCAAAACTGTTTGCAGGAAGAAAAGAGCAGCCTGAAACTTCAGTGCATGAGAGATGCAGAGGGAAAGAAACACACAAATGATCTCTTGAGATTCAAAAGGAAGGGTGTATACAGCCTGCTTGTGTATGGATGTATTTTGTATGTGTGGACATACTGTACATCAACCTACTTCCTGTTTTGGTGGCCATTTTGTTTGTTTATAAACAAACTTTTTAAAACTGTTTTTAACCACTTTTAATGCGGCAGGGAGCGGCGAAATTGTGACAGAGGGTAATAGGAGATGTCCCCTAACGCACTGGTATGTTTACTTTTGTGCGATTTTAACAATACAGATTCTCTTTAAAGCATGTTTGTCAAATTTATCCAAAATGTATTCTAACGTTATTATATTTGTGTGCTGCTTTTATTTTTAATGTGTGCATACCATTGGTGTTTATGTTTTGCAATCAGGTGCCTTCGCAAAACAGTTGTCCCAAGTTGGGTGTTGGGCTTCCCATGACTCAATTTCTTTTGGCAGAGGTTACAGATGGTATTGCTGGTATCAGGGGCACACAAAACAAAAAAAGCCACACTGGTGAGCTTTGGAATGTTGGCATTCGGGTGGTGGCAACAGCAGTCGTTGAAGGGCGTGTTGGCTGGCTGACCCCAAGACTATCACTAAATGCATCATGTGTGAATAACTCCTCTGACACATCAAGTGGAGCAGCTGTGTTGCTAGTGGTGGTGTTGAGTTTTTGTGGGGTACCAGAAGCAGAGCAGGAGGAGGACAGTGCGTCAAGGAGGTTTTGTGTGGAAGCTGTAGAAAATGTGGTGCACAGTGTAAGCCAGTCAAACATGTCCTCAAACACTTCTTGGCATTTTTTTTATTGTGGTACTGTGCCTGCAACAAGTGAAAAGTAATGCAGTGGAGGTGCCTGCAACTGAATATGGCAGCAACAATAGCGCTGGTGTACATGGCTCTTGTTGTCAGTGGGCTGTGCAGTGTCACACACCAACAGGGGCGTAGCAATAGGGGGTGCAGAGGTAGCGACCGCATCGGGGCCCTTGGGCCAGAGGGGCCCCGAAGGGCCCTCCTTCAACTACAGTATTAGCTCTCTATTGGTCCTGTGCTCATAATAATCACTTCTATAGATACTTTGAAATGTGGTAATCATTAAACTGTTCCCCATCCCCCTCTTGCACCTCTGACACTGTAATTGCCATTGGCAGGTTTTGGTGTGCCGTATCAATTGTTATGTATAGAGTGCTTGGGGGGCCCCATTGTAAAACTTGCATCGGGGCCCACAGCTCCTTAGCTACGCCACTGCACACCAAGATGTGTAACAGTTCAAACACAATACAGTGATAATAACAGTTATTATCTGGGTTATCCGGGTAATGTATTTAACCAAGAGATCTCACATACTCAGATCCCATTTCTTGATGTTATGATCATACATACTAACAGTACCATAATTACCTCACTCTACCGCAACCCCACTGATATATGCACAGAGGGAGATACTGGTTGCTTGGCAAATGCAAACAGTTGTTATTTTCCACAATGCAACAAGGCTCACAGGCAGAAAACTGTGAGAACCTAGGTGTTGATATCACACTGTGGGATGGGTTTCACCACAATATAAGCCATACAGACCCAACCGATGATTAGAGACACGGTAAAGATTTCTCATGGGGAAAGCACCCTTTATACCTACCGGTAATGGTGTTTCTTTCCCGCAGCTGGGATACGTCCTTAGGAGTATGGTGACGCCCAGTCACCTGATGAAACACAAAATGGAAAAGTATAAAAAGCTCCCGCCCTCTCCAATCCCCAGTGTATCAAAGTAAAAAGACCGAACACCAGGAAAGAGAGGAGCGAAGCACCTCCTAGTGACCCCTCAACAGAAAAGACAAGGATACCAGGAAAGTGCAAATAGATAGGGTTGGGTAGCGGACAGTATCCCAGCTGCGGGAAAGAAACACCATTACCGGTAGGTATAAAGGGTGCTTTCTCTAACCCTTAGCTGGGATACGTCCTTAGGAGTGATACACAAGTAATACCCACCTAGGGAGGGACTACAGCCTGTAGCACTTTCCTGCCAAACGACAAATCTTGTTGAGACAGGACATCCACCCTGTAATGTTTAACGAAGGTGGACGGACTTGCCCAAGTAGCCGCCTGACAAATTTGCTGAACTGTAGCCCCCGCTCTCTCTGCCCAAGACGTAGCCATGGATCTGGTAGAGTGCGCCCTAATGCTGGGTGGTGGAGTGGAGTCTGAAATCTTGTAGGCTAGGGAGATAACCTCACAAATCCACCTAGCAATCGTCTGTCTCGAGGCCTGATTACCCTTGTTTTTCCCCGAAAATAAAACAAATAAATGAGACGAGGACCTAAAGTCCCTGGTTCTCGCCAGATAACTTAACACAGCCCTTCTCACATCTAGGCAATGGAATTCTGCTTCCTTAGCACAAGAAGGGTTATCACAAAAAGAGGGAAGAAAGATGCTTTGAGATCTATGAAAATCCGAAGAGACTTTAGGTAGATAATTGGGATCGAGACGGAGTATAATTTTATCTGGAAAGACAGTCAAAAAAGGGTCTTTAATAGAAAGGGCTTGTAAATCGCCCAATCTCCTAGCCGACGTGATTGCCACCAGAAAGGCAACCTTAATTGTCAAAAATTTTAAATCAATGTCCCGATAGGTTCGAAAGGCGGTTTTGTCAAAATGTTCAAGACTAAGGATAAGTCCCATTGAGGAACTACTTTCTGTCTGATTGGTGTGGACCTTTGAATGGCACGAAAAAAATCTTTGATCAACCTCTCTTGTGCTAAGGGTTTATCCAAAAGGATTGATAAAGCAGAGCACTGCACTTTCAGCGTGCTTAGAGCTAAATTCATCTCCAGGCCGTCCTGAAAAAAGTCTAAAATGGTTCCTATCTCCGCTTGAGATCTATTGCGGATTGCACAATAGGATTGGTAAACCTTCCATACTTTCCTATAAATTTTATGCGTAACTGGTTTCCTACACTTAAGTAAGGTGTCAATAACTTTATCCGAGACTCCTTTATTTCTCAAAATTAACCTTTCAGGATCCAAGCCGAGAGTTTGAACAATTCCGGCTTGGGATGCCAGAGAGGCCCCTGACTCAAGAGGTCTGGTCTCACTGGCAGAGGCAAAGGAGGTTGTACCGACAATTTCAACAGTGTGGCAAACCAAACCCTCTTTGGCCACGCTGGAGCTACGAGAATCAGATTTGCTTTTTCTCTCTGTAATTTTTCCAACACACGAGGAATCAGTTTTAGAGGAGGAAAATCATATCCTAGATTGAATGTCCACGGGACTGATAGAGCATCCAGTCCCAGAGAATGCGGGCCCCGATGGAGGGAGAAAAACTGAGGAATTTTGGCGTTTCCCGGAGAGGCAAACAGGTCGATCTCTGGAACCCCCAATTTGCCTATCAACTCCAAAAACACTTCCTGGTTCAATTCCCATTCCACGTGGTCTAGTTCGTGGCGGCTCAAATAATCCGCCTCCCGATTTAAAGCACCCTTTACGTGAATTGCCTCGATTGAGAGCAGACTGGACTCTGCCCAAAGAAAAAATTCCGCCGAGAGGAGTGACAGATTTACCGATCTGGTCCCCCCTTGCTTGTTGATATAAGTGACTGTCGACACATTGTCGGACAGAATTAGTACATGTTTGCCGAGAATTAGGTGAGAGAAGGCCAAAAGTGCTTCCTTCACTGCCCGTAACTCTCTGAAATTGGACGAACACCTGGCTACTCTCTTGTCCCATTTGCCCTGAGCGTGGTACCCCAGGACTGTGGCCCCCCAGCCCCAGGCGCTGGCATCCGTGTGTATTCTTAACGGATCTTCTTGTCTCCACCACCTGCCCCTGGTAAGATTTAGCTGATTCAGCCACCAATGACAACTCTGCTTCACCCGAGGGGGAATCTCTACCTCCTGATCTAGAGAATCCAGTTTTTTTTTTCCCACACTGTTAATAACCATCTCTGCTTTTCTCGACTGTGGAACTGAGCCCAGGTGACTGCCGGGAGGGAGGCTGTGAATAAACCCAATACTCTCATGATCTTCCTTATTGACACCTCCAGGAGTAAAAGTAGAGACCGAACCTCTGACTGTAACCTCTCTATCTTGGGAGAAGGAAGAAAAATTCTCTCCCTGATTGAGTCGATTGTGTAGCCCAGGAACACAATAGATTGAGTGGGATTTAAACTTGACTTCTGAAAATTTATGATCCAGCCTAATCCTGTTAGGGTCTGAATCACCTGGTCTCTGTGAGAGATCAAAGTTTCCTCTGACTTTGCAAAAATTAAGAGATCGTCCAGATATGGAACTATGGAGATCCCTTGGTGTCTCAAAACTTTCATTACTTCTGCTAGCACCTTGGTAAAAATACGGGGAGCTGAAGCTATCCCGAAGGGAAGAGCCTGGAATTGAAAGTGGATAATCTGGTTCTCTGTTCTGACCGCAAACCTTAGAAACTTCTGATGGGAGCGGGCAATTGGTATATGCAGGTACGCATCCTGCAAGTCTATTGATACAAAATATTCTTTCCCTAGAAGAAGAGATTTTACTGAAAAAATGTTTTCCATTCTGAACCTTTTGTACACTAAATAAGGATTTAGGGATTTCAGATTCAGTATGAATCTGAAATCCCCGCTGGTTTTTGTCACCAGAAAAACATGAGAATAGAAGCCCAGAAATTGTTCCTTCTGCGGAACTGGAATTATCACATTCTTTTGAATTAATTTGGATATTTCTCCCTGGAGACCCTGAGCCTTGATCGGATCCCGAGGAAGATTGTTGATGAAAACCCTGGGAGGTGGAGGAACAAAAAATTGAGGACGATACCCCTCTTTTATAATTTGGCAAATAAAAGGATTTGGATTTAAAAGGCTCCATTGATAATGAAAATAAAGAAGCCTCCCTCCCACTGGCAAGAAGTCATTTGTTTTCTTTGGGGGTACCGGGTTTTGCAAGGGCAAACACCCCTCGGCCTCTCCCGGCAGGAAAGGACCACTTCTTCTGCTGAGGACGAGACCGAGGCTGATCCTGTTCAGCTTTCTTGAACCCCTCAAATCTCTTATTTCTTAAATTTTTGCGTTTGCTGGGAAATTGTTTGCCCTTTTCAGCAGATCTAGACAATATGTTTCCTAATTCCTCCCCGAATAATAAATTACCCTCAAAGGGTACGGAACATAATCTATACTTAGAAGTCAGGTCGCCTTCCCATGTTTTAAGCCAAAGGGCCCTTCTGGCTGCATTGATAAGGGCCGTAGTGCGGGCTGAGATACGAATAATTTCCACAGCAGCATCTGCTAAGAAGGCTACTGATTTTAACACCACCGGTAAGGATTTTACATAATCATTAACACTAGACCCCCTGGAGATATGAGATAGTAAATTATCCATCCAGACTTTCAAATTACGGGAAATACATGTAGCCGCCACTCCCGGAACAAAAGCAAAGGAAGCCGACTCCCATGCTTTCTTTAATAATACCTCAATCCTTTTATCCATTGAATCCTTCAAAATACCTGCATCTTCAAATGATAAATCAGCATTCTTTGAATATTTAGATAAGGAGGCATCAATTTTAGGACATTTAGTGAATTTATCCATGTCCGGCGGAGCAAATGGATATTTCCTTTTAGCAGATTTTGGAATAAATAAACGCCTCTCAGGCTCCTTCCACTGAGAGGAAATAATATCTTTAAGGGATTGATGAAAAGGAAAAACCCGACCAGATTGCTGCGCCAGACCGGAGTAAACCTGATCCTGAGCCGAAAGTTCCCTTTGAACCTCAGGAATCTGCTCTGTTGCATAGACTGCCTTGAGTAGCTCGTCAGTTTCATCTGTACTAAAAAGAAAACGAGCAGGTTTTTTACCCTCGTCCTCAGATGTTCCCTCTGAATCTACTGCCTCCCCTTCTTCCATATCAGAAACATTTTCTCTTCCCTCAAAATCCTCCTCCTCCTCCTCCTCCTCCACCCCCCCAATGGGAATAAAGGGATCCACTGGGAGACCCCCGGAAGGACCAGGAGTGGCATCCGGAGGACCAGGAGAAGGAACAGATCCCGAAGGAAACGTAGAAGGAACAGCAGCCGGCCCAGGGGGAATGGATGGAATAATAGATTCTCTGAACCTGTCAAATGCCACTGTCATATCTTTCCTAACAGATCGCATCACATTTTTAAAAATAGAAGAGGACTCAGAGGCTATCACAGCGTCAATACAAGTTTGACATAGGGTTTTAGCATAGCCAGCAGGTAATTTAGAAGAACACTGGCAGCACTTTTTTTATCTGGATTTGCCAGATCCACCAGATTTAGACTCCACTCCCTGAAAACAAACAACAGGAGAGAAAAAGGGAGACATAGAACAACCCTAGTTAAAATTACTGCACAGTGAAAACCAGGGTTACATAACAGGGAGACCAAATCTCCCACTTACCACACCCTCAGGCTGTGAAGCCGATGCTGGAGATGTGGACGCTACTGCGGCTGTAGAATTGCCTTCTGCCGGCAGCGCTGCCGCGGGGGCTCCTGAGGAAGTAGACATCACCCTGGTTTGGCAGCAGGAACCTCCGTAACGGCGCGGCCATCAGCGCGGCGCTCGTTGAAATAATCCAGGAAGGCCCCGCATTGATTACCACTTCCGGCCCGCTCTCCCCTCTTCCGCCGGAAGTACGCGTGCGCCTCACTTGCCGGAATCCACATAAAGCCGGCATAGGTGAATCGCGCAGGAGGAAGGAAAACTACTGGCCCGCCCAACCCTATCCAGGCGTCCAGCGCGTAATGGCGGCACATGAGACCCGAGACTCCTCTCCTGCTCAGCTGTCTTCCGCCAGAGATCCCCCTCCAGGTAAACCTTCTCACCCTCTGGTGAGAAAGGAAAAAACAACAAACGGGAGCAGAACTTTCCCCTGTGTTTCCGGGCAGAAACACAAAATAAACTGGGGATTGGAGAGGGCGGGAGCTTTTTATACTTTTCCATTTTGTGTTTCATCAGGTGACTGGGCGTCACCATACTCCTAAGGACGTATCCCAGCTAAGGGTTAGAGAAAGATGTATCAGCTACTGATTAGGAAGAAGTTCCTATCCTTGGTTACAGTTCCTCTTTAACAAAAAATGACAGCAGGAGGAGGAAGAATTAGTGAAAGCAGAGTATGCCGTGGAACCTTGCAGTGGGACCACAGCAATAATAACAACATTATAACAGCAGCAGAAGCAGGTGGAATAGGTGGCAGCAGAGTATGCTGTGAAACCTTGGGGTGGTACCACAACATTAAATAAAACAATACCATCAACAGGTGGAACAAGAAGTTGAGAGTGAGTCTATGCACCCCATGGAAAGAAACAGAGACAATGGGATCCCAGATGGTGTAGTACATCACAGAGATTAATGAATAAATCTGAATGGTGTTGAAATAACACAAAGGCAGGTTGCAGAAGGGCAACCGACCACTGCAGGCAGGTGGAGATGCACAAACCCGACTCCACTCGGGGTACCAGGAGACCTGGCGAAGGTCGCTTTCTTGAAAATACTCTTACACACTGGCAAACTAGGTAGTGGCAGAGACCACCAGTGGTCAGGTGTAGGAGCACCTCACGAATGGGGTGACACACAGTAAAACGGGGTAAAGAGGTGCCCAAGGTGAATAAAATACATTAAAAGCAACTAAAATATAAATAAATGAGATGACTTACCTCAATGATGACACACCCATATAGGAATGGGTATTTATTAGTAAAAGAAAAGCACAGGCAACACGTTTCGTGGGAACTCGCACACTTCCTCAGGCCAAATAAAGTGCCTACAACCATCAAGACAGGCGCTTAGTGCTACCATTCAGCATTATAACAAACATATAGGTTAATAAATACATACGTAATATATACATAAAAAACAAAAATTGCAAGTAGAAAACTTAATGCGACAAGAAAACATGAGGATACAATGATACAAGTCTATTCGATCAATAAGTAGCTTATATATAGTTAGTAGAATTGCTATGAACTGGTTTGTAGGGGTATTTAAAGAGACACTGAAGTGAAAAAATATATATGATATAATGAATTGGTTGTGTACTATGAATAATTACTAGAAGATTAGCTGCAAAGAAAATATTTTCATATTTTTATTTTCAGGTATATAGTATTTTTCTAACATTGCATCATTCTCTAATATGTGCAGATTACACAACACTCAGCATTCAAACTGATTCTTTCAGAGCAGTCTGTGAACTAATGACCTCTCCTCTGGCAGAGAAAAAGACATTTGTTTACTTACAGTTGAGATAATAAAAGTCAGATAACAGCCCTCTCCACGACTTTGAAAGTCGTAGAGCTTAATGGCTTTTTTTGCATAGAGATAACAACTGGAGTTTAACGTTTCCTGTACTGGAAACAATTAGACTGATGTATCTGATCTTAATGTTTTATTTCTTAGCTGTACTACATATACAAATCATAATATCATAAATTTTTTTCCGCTTCAGTGTCTCTTTAAACAAATAGTTTTGATAAATGGTAATTCAAATAAAAGAGCTAGTAAATCTCGTAGTTGATGAGATGAATAGATTTGAATGCAATATATGCATATGCGTAATATGTTGGCGCTTTGTAAGTACAATAAATAAATAATAAATAAATATTCTGACACAGAAAACTTGTGCAAATGATAATGCACATCCACATATCTTATGTGCATAGAAATAGCTAGGGAAGCAAATATACTGTATATAGAGATGTATGCATTTACACATTACATTCCCACAATGATGAAATATGTATGATGAGCACATATTGATGGGAGCTCAAGTATAGGGTATTAGACCCCCAAAAAACTATTAATATCCAAATAAATAGTTAATTGATTAATAAATATCTTTTCAGACTAGGCATACTGTCTGGGTAATAAGACGGTCACGGGTGTGCCGGACTACCTCTACAGTCACAACCTGCTATTAAAAACAGTATGTCACAAATATACAAAAATCAAAAAAAGCACCTTTAAAACTGTCTATGAACTACACAAAATGTGTAAACTTTAGCACTGTGTGCTATACATAACTAGATCAGACCAGAAGGGGGGAGTATTGGGAAGGTGGTGTTAGATCACTTGTCACTAAATGCCGGTAGCCAGATTCAAGGTGCATCTAGATGGCAATCTATTCAGGCCCTGTACAACAAATAAACTTTTGAAGTTTGTAGAAGGTCTGTCCCTGCTATATATTCAGCAGTGTTGCTCTGGGAGACATCTCAAGCTCACTCCAACCTGAATTATCGCAAATTCTTTCTGTTTTAGGAAAGCAAACTTTTGTTTTTCTTAACATCTTAGTAAGGGGGCTTTTAGGACCATTGTAGTCCCTTACACACTCCAATGAGTTCTGGGTCACCATGAGCTTGCTGGTTAGTCTGTGCCTGCTAGAGGGTGTGTCGCTGTAATTAGGAGGCTCATGGCAAAAATACATGCCACAGCCAGAGCCGGGACAAGGTCCTCAAGGCTGAGACACCAAAGTGCGCCCCTCCATCCCTCCCACCCCAGCCGTCACACACTTATTACTATTAGAATAAGAGTCTCCCCAGGGCCCCCAACACCTTAATCTCTAGTTATCTGGCTTGCAGTCACTTCCATGTATTCCCTTCCTTATTTCTCTCTGCTTCAAACACAATAAGGGAATGATAGCTGAGTGAATTTTGCGCCCCCTCCTACACTGCGCCCTGAGGCTGGAGCCTCTCTTGCCTCTGCCTCGTGCTAGCCCTGGCCACAGCCCATAGTTGCTAGATGGGTTGTTTTAGGTATGAGCGGCCACCAGAAGGAGCCAAATGACTATTTATACAATAGATAGCATAGTAAAGTCCGCTTTCAAGCTTATTGCGTGCAAAAAATACAGGAATTTTGCAAATTTATCATAATGTTAGAAAGAATGTTTTCTTAGCAGTCATATTGGATTAGAACAAATATACTAATAGATAAAGTAATGGTCAAGGGCTCTGCCTCAAATCCCGGCACCTCCAGTCCAGGGGGAAAATAAAAAGGAAAAGAAGATTTTTTTTATTCCTATAACAAAAAAATTATGGCAGCAGGAGAAGGAGGAATTGGTGGCAGCAGAGTAGGTTGTGGAACCCAGCCAGGTGGTAACACAGCAGCATTAGCAGCAGGAGGTTCCAGGCAGTGGT